>NW_005054500.1:223195-231595 GCF_000277835.1 Geospiza fortis | reverse complement strand
AAACCAATCCCTGAGTGCCAACATCACAGCAGAAGATGGAGAACAAGAAGAAGAAGGAAGAAGGATGAGACACGCCCTGTTCCCTCCATCTTGTCCCCATTACCTTTATACAAAAATTTTTAAAACTTATATTTTCACCCTGTGTACACCTTATAAAAACACCCTTTAAACCTGTGTGACCTTCCAGCCCTCATACCAAACTGGCAATTCATTTGCAGGATCGAAATCCAGCCACCAAGTGTTCCGGGCATCATGCCAAGATCTCCGAGCCCCCTGACGGGGTTTCGGCTCTCGACGTGGTCTCGGGGGACTCCTCACATCCGAAGTGATGTGCAGAGTTCCCACACCTGAAGCCCTGTTTGTCCCCAGGAGTGCTGGGGAACACCTGGGGTATGGCACTGCTGGAGCAACACCCACAACACCAGGGGTTATGGCCCCCAGCCCTGCTCTGCTCAAAACCACAGCACTTCTCAATGATTTTCTAAATACCCAGCAGGCCTGCCTATTATTAGTATAGAGATAATACTAATATTATACTATTTTATATATTAGTATGTCAAAGAAGCTCCTCTCATGCAAAGTTTCCAGTCTAGCTAATTAACAGTGGCTTCCTCCAGCACAGAAATTTGGGCTTTAGTCCCTTGTACACAAGTGTGGTGGTGTTCACAGGGGTCCCAGGATTGGGGAAGGGATGAGAATCTTGACTCCATGTTTCAGAAGGCTGATTTATTATTCTATGATTTATATTGTATTATATTATAATTATATACTAAAACTATATTAAAAGAAAAGGATTTCATCAGAAGGCTAAAAAAGAAAGGAATGCAATGATAATAAAGTCTTGTGACTGCTCCCAGACTCGACACAGGTGGCTGTCATTGGCCATCAAGTAAAAACAATTCCACATGCTGGGTAAACAATTCTCCAAATCACATTCCAAAGCAGCAAAACATGAAGAAGCTGAAGCTTCTCAGCTTCTCAGGAGAAAAGATCGTGGCAAAAGGATTTTTCAGAAAATATGTCTGTGGCACACAAGTACACAGGGCAGGAAGGGAGGGAAGGAGCAGAGGACAGGAATGGCTGCAGTCATCTTTAAAGGCTGGAAATTGAAGACAGAGGGAATTAACACACATGGAGAGGAGGCTTCCATGGCATGGAAAGGTTGGAAATAGCTCTCATTTCTAGTTGCTGCTGTGTGCTTTGCACTGCTCCCCATGGCATCCCTGGGGAGGAGCCCAGGGCAGGCCCGTTCAGGCGAGAGGATGCAAATGGGCTCAGGGCTGACCTGCAGCTCACACTGCTCGGCCCAGCTGCCAGACCCAGCACATCAGACACTGCTCAGGTGCTGAAAAGGCTGCAGTGCTGCAGCCAGGGGTGCAGGGACCCTGCCTGGGCACTCCTCATGCACACAGATGGGGCTGGATCACAGCACTGCAATATTCTGCAGCTCAATCCCTGTTTCCCCCTCGAATGAGCAAGCCAATTTTGATTTATTTGAGTTTTTCAGAACTTGCAAAAAACACTTATAAATGGCTAAATATATTATAAAAAAAAAAAAAAACTCCATAAAGACTTCAGAGCACTGCTAAGTAGAGCAACTGAATAGGTTTATCAAGATATAAAGCAGCCCTCCCCAAAATATATGTCTCAGACATACCCTGCCAGCAGAAATACTCAATGTTTAAGATGAGGGAAGAGAGATTCAATGAGGATTTGTTTTGCTGGCAGCCCTCCATACGTGCACATAAACCTCTTGTAGCACCACACTGATATTTAAACTAATTAGCACCAGGAAAGCCTCAGGACTGTGCCTTTCTCCCAGGGACACAGGGGCTCCAAAATCTGGCTGTGATCACATCCCACTCACATCCCAGGAGGCCCAGCACAACCCCCTTCCTGCCCAAGTACACAGGAACACAGGGCAGGACGCTTGGCAAAGGGAAAAAAATCCCCCCTCTGCCCAAAGTGCCCACTCAGCACTATGTGAGAGGATAAAAATAGCAGGCAGGAGAGCTGGCCCTGAATATCAAGCAGCATTCTCACCCAAATCAACTTCCCCTTCACTCTGCTCTCCTGCAGGCTGCACGTTGCCTGAATTTCCTATTCCTCATAAACACAGGCAGTGGGGATTCAGCTCTGGGGAGCTGCAGACTGGCACATCCACCATCATTGCTCTGGCAACCCCCCACCAGGCTCTGGAAAGAGCTCCTGACTTCCAGAGGAGAAAGGACAGGCTGGGGGGGTGGGTTTTGTGAATATTCAACACCTCTGCACAGCAGGCCTGCCTATTATTAGTGTAGGGGATGTCAAAGAAGCTCCTCTCATGCAAAGTTTCCAGTCTAGCTAATTAACAGTGGCTTCCTCCAGCATAGAAATTTGGGCTTTAGTCCCTTGTACACAGGTACACAGGGCAGGAAGGGAGGGAAGGAGCAGAGGACGGGAATGGCTGCAGTCATCTTTAAAGGCTGGAAATTAAAACCCTCAGGTAAGAGAGAGAAATCACACACATTGAGAGGAGGCTTCCTGTTTCAGGAAGGACTGAATCTCCCTTCCTTTAAGAAAAGACTGGATGTGGCACTCAGTGCCATGGTTTAGTTGAGGTGGTGCCAGGGCATGGGTTGGACTCCATGATCCTAAAGGATTTTCCAACCTGGTGATTCTGTGATTCCTCCTGGAGCACATCCCCAGAGCACCTGTCTGGAAAAGGCTGGGATGATCTTGACTGGGCAGCTAACAAGAAGCACAGAGTTCCCTCACAGGAGGCAGCAGAGGCCAGAGATTTGGGTCAGGGTGGGACTGTCACCCTCTGCCTCTGCCATGCAGACCATCAAACATCTCCCAGCACTGCTCTGGGGCTGCAGAAAGGAGCTCACTGCTGCCCTTGCTGCAAGGATCAGCCACATCCCAGCTGGCAGGACCTGCATGAGGCTAAATCAGAGGCACGAGAGATGCTCAGGGTCCTGTCAGGGCAGCCTTCCAGGGCACTCTGTGATCTCTGCTGCAGCAGAGCCTGCACTTCAGGGCACCTTCAGGTCTCCTGAAAGTTGGTCCTGATTGTGCCAAACTGCTCCCATAAAAGCAAAGGCTCTAAGGGACCTAAGTGCTAAACCAAAATGCTCCTCACATAAACTGCTTCAACACAGAGTTTTCTCCAGGCTGAAGAGTGTACTCTGGGAAAAAAATAAAGACTGAAAATTTTTAGAAGTCTGACCTTATTTATTTTTACTTGCTTTTTAAATTAGGAGAGAAATAAAAAAAAAATTGTATGGCTCCACATGTACCACCCTCCAGTGTTTCAGTTTCTTATTCCCACCTCCAAAGTGGAACAACAACCTCATCTACTCCATAAAAAACTTCTCCAGCTTGTGCCCAGATTTCAGACGCTCTCTCTCGGAAGGATAAATCCCTGCTTTCTGCTCTGCCACCTCACTGCTGTCAGCTGCCAATGAAAGCAGCTGACCAGAGACACCCAGGCCCACAAATCTCACCCCAAATTTACACATTTGCCAGAGCAGAAACTTCTTTCTGGCCAAGAGGTGATGTGCAGCCCTGGAGATCTTCATTGAGCTTGGGGCAGAGGTGACAGCTGAGTTTTCCAGCACTGCTGTTGGGAACCCCATTTCTGTATCCTGCTCCTGCAGCACTTGCACAGCACCTCTGATTTATAAACCAAAGGTTTCAGAGCTGCCTGCTTGCCGTGATTTAAAAATAAGCTGGACAGACCTCCCCAAACCCAATTCTCTGCCTCAGGGGGGCACATGGCATGGCCATGTCTCAGCCAAACAGCACCCACACATCTCTGGGGCCACGAGCAGCTCACTGCCCTTTCCAGCTGCACATCCCTCCCACTATCACCACAGGAGAAGCAGTTTCTTAGCCAACCTTTCCCAAACTTCAGTAGGGTGTTTGTTTGCTGAGGTTTCAGTTTTCCACAGCTTCTCTAAGGGTCTCTGATGCAATCTGAAACGGGCCTGGCTTTAGGATGCTCAAGGCACAGATAATTTAAGAGCAATTTTGTGTCAAAACAGCACCTTGGCTTCCAGAAGGGCCTCCAGGACAGCTATGAAAGCTGTGAGGCTCCTCTTAAAGGATTAATGAAGTGATTAACTAAGGTGTAATAAAGTGATTAATTAAGGACCAAATCTATCCATGCACTGGTCAGTGCCAGACCCTGAACAGGGACACAGCTCATGGAACACACACCTGAGACACTCCGAGGCAGGGCTTGCACACTGCACAACAGGATATTGCACTGCTCTGCAGTCACCTGCCTTTATCCTGGCCCCAAGGACAAACAGCTTTATTGGACGGGGATCATTTCATCTTCCAGGAAAACTTTGTTCAAAGCTTTAGATGTTCAGCTTGTCTGAAAGCAGAACAGCTTTCCTGAGTTGAAAGGAGCAGTTCGTGTCTCGGCAGCGAGGTAGGACCCAAAGGGAAGAAGAGGAAAAGAAGAGCTGAACTCCTTGTCTATCTCTCCTCTGCCTTTGTACCTCAGCCCACAAAAACTCAGCAAAGAAAACAGAAATTATGCAAGATGGAATTCCAGAAAGTCACAAGTGGTAAAAAATCCAGCAGTCCATCCCTGCACGTGTTCCCTGGAAAGCAACACCCAACACAAGGAGGAGGGAGAAGTCAGCATCACTCACTGCCAACTTCCTGTGATGCAAAAGCACACACAGAGGCCAGGGACCTCCTGGAAATCACATTTCAGGAAGGCAGCTCATCAAATATCAAAGGGGAAAGGAATACAAGAAAGGTCTGGTAAGGAAGGACAGTAGTAGGGAGGGAAAGAGCCACAGAGACACAAGAGAAGGTCAGCTCCCCTCTCCACTCCAGCAGGGAAATTCCTGGCTCCCAGACCATCCTTTGTTCCTGTGCCCTAGAGGAACAACAAGGGCTAAACTCTTCTGCCATAGTCAGTAGAAAACTCTGCCTGCATCACAGTGCAGGCTGGGAAATCTGCTGGGTTTGGGACAATCTGCATCTGTTGGGTACCAGCGAAACCAGACTCATGAGCACTACAAATCCAAAACAAGACCATGAAATAACCAAAGCCTCCAGACTTCAAACACAGGGCACAGCAAAAAAAAACCAACCCCCCACCCAAGCAAGGAAACATATCAGACAAATTATACCATTTTTGTCATCTTTTCTGAATTTTTCCCAGAGAAAAACATGGATGTCCCCAGGCCCACAACAGCTTTTACTTCCCGCACTAGAAGCATCATTCACAAAAAAAGAACCAAGTGGATTGTGCCTATATTTACAAAACACTTTGGGAAAGAAGCAGTGACATGAATTTGTCACCGAGATGGTGCTGGGAGCAGCACCAAACCCAAAGGACACAGGGCTAAAAAAGGAAGGAGAAAAAATAAACCCATCAGAACCAGGGAGCACATCTGAAGGCGATGGGAAACGTCACAGTTCCCTCCACCTGCAAGGAGCACTCAGCCACAGGCACGGGAGGCCCACTGACAGCCCAACAGCCTGTGCCACACATTGAAGGGACGCTGATTTGGGGAAAAGACAACACACCTGAGCTTTTATTGCTACAAAACAACACCAAACCAAAACCATCCCCATCTGTGGCTGAAGGACCCAGGCACTGAGGAAGCTGTTAGTCAAGCACATTGTTCTAAACACAAAGCCCAATGCAGGCAAATCCCAGCCCTGAAGCAGGCAGGGGCACGTTGCACACAGCTCCTTACCCGACTGATCTGCAGCTTCTCAGCTCCAGGCTTGAAGAGGTTCCATCGACGGCCGCCGTTCCTGCAGTTCCCGCGCACCTTCAGGGTCTTTGAAGCCTGCTCGTTCTCAGCTGCCAGGAGAAAATCCACAGGAACAAAAAAATAAAAAAGGAATGACAAAAGATAAATGCTGTGCTTTAGCTCAGGCTGGGGGCGGAGGCTGTTCTTTTAAATGAAAGAAACAAAATTGTTTGCAAGAGACTCATTCAACCTCTCCTTTAGAAAAAGAGAGCACAGAGTATATTTAGGTGCTTTATTCAGTGCTCTTGGGATGCAAGAGAAATAGTGCAGCTTGGATACTACAAAAAGGCAGAGCCGGGAGCCACATCCCAACGTGGGGTCAGCCCAACTGGGTGTGGAGCCAGGATGCTCTGCCAGGAGCTCCAGGAGCAGGAGACCCTCACCAGCCTGCCCCAGTGTGCCCAGGGCAGCAGCTCCCTGGGTCCCCAGCAGCAGCACCTGCAGCAATCCCAGCTGCACACTCACTGTGGTCCATAGGTGGGTGCATCTTGGACCTTTCCAGGCCTTGGAAAATAAACAGCTCCTCCAACTTACCCACAAACCAGAAATGGGTAAGGCCATAAAAGCTGTTTTTTTAAGGAAACTGGGCTGGTTCTCACTCCTAGCATTTCAGACCAAGCCCTCATGGATACAGTTCTGCTCTAGCTTTGAGTGATACCACTCACATCAGACCCCAACCTGGCCTTGCAGATGGCACTACCCAGGCACACAGCAGCTTGTGAAAAAGAGGCAAATGAGCTCTACTTTTCCAATCAACCAAAATTTTCAGCTCCACACCCTATCTCTTTCTTTTTGGGGTGAAGCTGCCATTATGTATGAGACCCGAGTTTTCCCTCCCACATTTGGCAAGCTTAAATTTTAATCTCTTCATCCATCAGGCTCTTCACATCCCCTGGCCTGGAGGGAAGGAAACTGAGCTGAGCACCACTGGTGCCCCCAGAGCAGCTGCTAGCACAGGTAAATGTGCTCCAGGCAGTGCACATATGTGGCACATGCATCCCCACAGGTGTTTCCAGCACCTGGAGCTCCTCATCCCAGTCATGGAGCAAGGATCTATGGAAAACAGCCATAGATCACTGGGGTCATGAGCAGCTCATTTCCCTTTCCTGCTCCACATCCTTCCCAGCTATCACCACAGAAGTTCTGGAATTCTTCCCTAAAAGATGTGCAACGCTCAATTTCTATCTCCTGATGTAGCTCTCACCTGGCAGAGGTTTCAGACTGTGTCAGTCCTGAGGGGTTTGAGACCGGACTAAATGGTTCCAGCCTTTGGGAGAGAGGAGACCCCCAAACCAAACAGGTGGGGGGGCTCTGCCCTGCCCAGGCCAGAGCGCAGCAGGGCTGGGATGCTGCTGCAGGCTGCCTGGGCAGCCATCCTGGTTTTCTTCCAGCATTGTTGGGAGAGAGATTGCACTGAGACCTATTTCCTCAATGCTGATGCAGGCAGCCTGCTGCTATTTTTAGCAGCCCACGTTTCACTTTGGAGACTCTTGGAGAGCCAGGCTGCAGCACGGTGCCGGCTCCAGCAGGAGGAGGCGATGGATGGAGCAGCGTGCAAAGAGGAAATGCTCACTCTGAGGGGCTGTGTGACCCCCTGTGCTGGGAACCACTGCACCCCAGCAGCAGAGCCATCAATTAACAGCACAGGCAGCTAATTGGCCTTGTCCTCCCCAGCTCTTCTGAACTCTGATGTGCTGCCACCATCCATCAGCTGCCTGGATGCCCGGAGTGCTCCTGAGCGATGCCAGCACAGCCTGGCAGTGCTTCCCTGCTCACCCATCACTAAATCACAGGATCCTTCATGCCAGCAGTGGCCCTTCAGGAAATCATTTCCTTTCTCTCATTATCAATCTTTTTAATTAGGAGGTTCAGAAAATGATGTCATCTATTCAGCCATCAGCCAATTTACCTGCCAGCACGAGACCCTGCCAGCAAATACATTCCAGGGTGCTCTCTCTGGTGTCACTGTGAGCAGGACAAATGCAGAGAGGTCATCCCAGTCTTTGGCTCATGAGACTCCCTCCTTCATCATGAAAGTACCAAAGCACAAGAGGAAAAAACCCTTCACTTCTTGTGTTTCCAAACAAACATCAGATTTGAGTTGTGATCTCAGTATCCATCATCACTCACCACCTCTAAACGGTGAGTACTCAGTGAGCACTCAGCACAGAGGATTCTTAGAGGACAGAAATTCAGGAGAAAACCACCAAATATAAGCTCACACAGCAGCTGCTGAACAGCTTTTACACCTCACGTGCCTACTCCTGTTCATCCTCTCATAACCAGATTATGGGGGCTGTGCTCAGAGACATCAGAGAGAGAAAACAGCCTTATTTCATAAACACACTGTACACAAGCAGATCCTATTAGCCAGCAAGAAACTCCTCAGCATGTGGCTCTCAGAGCTCCCTCACCTGGTGTCAGGGATGTAACCAGCATGGATGCAAACCACATCCCTTGACTTTTCCACCCCTGCTGCCCTTGGCTGGCTCTGCAGCATGGGTGACACCCAAAAAGCAAATCTGGGAGAAAAGAGGCACTCACCATCGCTCTAGAGCATGGGTGACACCCAAAAGCAAAGCAGGTGAGGAAGAGAAGAGAAGAGAAGAGAAGAGAAGAGAAGAGAAGA
>NW_005054500.1:209744-222895 GCF_000277835.1 Geospiza fortis | reverse complement strand
CGAGAGAAGGGCACAGGAGGGTTTTACCAACAGCACTCACATCTCGGGCAAAGCAAGCACAGGACATACAATAATACACAGAATTACTACAGCACTGCTCGCTGCACTCTGCACCCATTGCATTTCTGACTGCAAGGTCAGGACCTGCTGGCCCTGGTGTGCAGCCCACAGCGCGTGGGAACCCAGAACATCCCTCTGCTGTCCAGGACACCAGGACCCCTGCCAGGGGGCTCAGAAGCCCTGGCACGGAGCCCAGAACACCTGTGGGATTGATTATGACCCGTGGAGCAAACTACCAACCTTATCTGAAGATCAGCAAGCCACAACAGTTTAGGCAGAATAATAGTGAAGTTATCACGGGGTGGAAAAGTAGATTTTGGGGTTTTTGGTATGGGGGTTGAGGAGGCAAGATGGAGGGAACTGGGTGTGTCCAGCCTTTCTCCTTCTTCTTCTTCTTGGCCTCCACCTTCTGCTGTGATGTTGGCACTCACGCTTTGGTTTAGAGTAGAAGCTCACTGTCTAACACAGGTGATGGGTATTGGAAAGTCATTGTCAACATTGTACACGTAGTTTGTAGGATAAAGATATAACACTGCCCTGGGGGCAGGCAGAGTGCCTGGAACTGTCCTGCTGGATGGACCACAGCAGGGCAGGAGAGAATTTTTTATAGATAAGAAACAATAAACAACCTTGAGACCGAGAAATGAAGAGCTCTGACTCCTCCTTCAAGCCCAGGCTGGGAAAAGAGACTTTGGAACTCTTCTCGGGGTCACTGTGAGCAGCTAAAGATCCCAACACCAGCGCAGGGGGCTCAGACCTTGTACAGCTTTGAGCCCAACACTTCCAGTGGCACTGAGTGTCCCAGAACTGGGAGTGACCCTGATGGAGACCCCCCTGCTGCTCTGCATTTTGGGGGTGAGGCTGCTCTCCCATTCCCAAGTCCCAGCAGGAGCAGACACAGGGAGGAATTAGCTGGTGCTGAGGACCCCATACCAGCAAGGGCTGGCTGCTTCCCAGGAACAGCAAAGAGCAGCCAAACGGGTTGGCAGCTCACTGAGGGCAACAGCAACCAGACATGTCCTTGCATCAATAGCCTACAAAATATCTACTTGAATAAAACAGTTGCAATTGATTGAAGCACCCATAAAATGGTCAAATACCTCAGTTTTACCTTCATGCTTTGTAACACTAATCCAAAGAACTGGCATTTACAGCTAAGTGGGCAAAAATGTTGGTGTTTTCCTCACTCCAACTTTTATTATTCTATTCCAGGAGGAAAAGTTCCTGAAAATGACAACTGTACCATGACATTTTGCAGAATGGAATGTTCTTTTTAAAAACATCACAATTCAACCTCCTGCTTTTCATTTTATTCTCTGTGACATGTGACACCATGGAAGTCTTGTGTATAATCTTAGAGTCAAGAAATCAGAAGAAAAATCATTTGACAAAGGTCAAGGGAAGCAAACAGGAGGTGTTCCTCTCTAAGAGGTTTCTAGGCTCAATCACAGACACATCTGTCACACTTCCAGGAGCCTGCTAATAACTGAGGGTCTGGGATGGTTTGGTGGATCCATCCTCAAGACTCCAGCAGCTCATTTTCACTGTGCTGTTATTTTCATTTGCAGATGAAGAACAAAGCAGACAGGCTGTAATTACCCCAGAGGAAAGCTGTGGATGAATTAAGGCTCCATCTCCCAGCACCAGCATCATATCCAGTGAGCCAGTACACCTCTCTTGGCTGGAAAGCAGCTGGGAGGAGGTAAAAGCCAAAGAAAACCTTCCATCCAGGGAATTTTCAACAGAGTCCCTTTAGCATAAGGCCAGCAAGGCCCAGAGGTGCCCCTTCCCATCCCTACTCTGATGCCCTGGTTTCACTTTTGAGGCTGACAATGGGATAAAGGGAAGACACAGCATGTGTTTAAAGAAAACATGTGGAAATCTGAATTATCCATGTGTTCCATGGCTGCTTCTGTATACATGTAAAGCCTACCAGCTTTGCAAACTCAACCTGCCTTGCCCTGAGGATGTTAAAAATACGTTTCCCAAAAAACCCTACCCCACTATAGATAGCACTAAATATAGGCTTTAATTCAAGATTTTGCTAGCACCTCCTGGTTATTATGAATACAAGAATCTGCACAGCTTGAAGATAGGCTTTAGAGGTTTTGTCTCCTCTAAAAATAAAATGATTGTCAGACACAACCATATTAAAAGCCATAAATACCCAAAATCTTCATTCTGCAAGTAAATTGCATCTCGCTGCAGACAGGAATACAGCACTCTTTTGGCAACAGCAGGATTTAGAAAGTGAAGTACTAATTCTTCATTTGGAAGAACTATAAAGTCTTTTGTTACAGCAGGCTGAGACACAGCCCAGAAGCTGAATAACCAGGAGATAAAGAAAGCTCTGAAGATCAACTCTCCCAGATACAATTTCCTGGTCAGTGTCATTCAGCAGTGGGAGGAAAGGGATAAATCCACTCAGCAATCCCATCTCTGCAGCTGCTCCCACAATAAACCAATCTCAAGCTAAAAGTCACTATGGGCATCACCTGCAATTTCTCCACAAACACAGATAAAAAAGGGAATTTTGCTGGATCTTTCTCTTGTGAAAAGGCACTTGGAGCTGCACTAAAGCCAAACCCCAAAGCTGTGGGAGGATCTGAGCTCTGCCCCAGCTATCAGACAGCAGATCTGCAAACCCATCCCCTGGCATGTGCACACTCAGGCAAATCAGCAATGCTGCGCTTCCAGTCAGACCCACCACAGCGAGAGGCTCCTGCATTCCCACACGGAGCCCCTATGGAACCCCAAAAACCTCCTAAGGCCCTGACAGCACCCATATCCATGTGGGCCACTTGGAGCAGCAGCACACTCTGCACCAGGGACAGCCTTTGTGGCACTGGGACAGTTTGGATCCGAGGCCAGGACTCAAAGGAACAACCTCAGCACCTCCTCCAGGGGAACATCTGCAGTGATGCAGGAGTTTGAGCACACAGCCCCTTACAGAGCCCTGAAACCAAGCCCAGCATCCCATCAGCCTGGCACCTCCTCCTATGGGACACACAGCTTTTGCCAAGCTTTCGACAAGCCTGTAGAAATCTCATTTGGACACTTCTGGCAATCCTAATTCCCCCAGAGAACGGCCTCACAAACGCAACTGGGGGATGGTGCAGAACAGCCAGAAGCAAGCTGCAGCCTGCAAACCCTTTGGAGATAAAATTCTGAACCCCAAGGAAAAGATCTGGCTTTCTGGTCCATCAGAATAACCTCTTATTTCCCAAGCAAGCCAGCAGAGGGCACAGAAAGACTGCGGTGAAAGCCTCTGCTCTGCCACTGCGAGGCTGACACGAGCCCAGAGGCTCCGAGGTGCTCCTGGTCACGGCCCTGGGACAAGCAGGGATCTCTGCCAGAAATACACCTGACATTTATTTCTGGGTCCTAAAAACCCCAAACTGATACCTGAAATACGAATTCAGATGCCCATTTTGCAACCTCTCCTCACGGCACTCCAAAGGAGGTATCAAATCACCCACAAACCCCGTCCATGGACACACCAGCCAGTTTGGAACCCTGATGGAAGGCTGGAATTGCAAAATACATGATATCAAAGCTGCTTTCCATCTAAACATCATCTCAAGCTACTGGAAATGCTCAAAGACAACTCCTGGGGCTATGCCTGACTTCCTGCAGCAGCAGTTTCCCTGTTGGGATGCTGTGGTGTTTTTAGAGGTTGGAGGAGGATAATTCACTTCAGTGGAGTCATGAAAAATGAAACTCTGTCCAAAACCTAGTGAAACCTCCATGACATCTTTCACTCCATATCTCATGTCTCAGAACAAGGATGGCATTGTGACTCCAGAGCTGCAGCAGTTTGAATGGAGTAATGCATTTTCCACTGACAATTTGTTTTGACCTTTACTGTTCTTCCGATTCTTAAAAACATTTTATCTCCACTGTTTCACAAGTTCCCAGAACACAGGAGAATTTGGGATGGGGTCTGAAAGCAACTATCAGGGATGTGCTTTTCTACTTTTCTGTATCTGCTTTTCTTAAATACTGCTGCAATGCTATTTCCTTTAAAGCACCAGGATCAAATCCTACCAAACTACTTGCCCATATCATCACTCAGCCCCTGCCCAGACATATTAGAATTTTAAAGGCAAGATCAGGAAAGCAAAAACCAGGTGCATTAATTGCAGATACAACTAAACAGATTTACTTACTGACAGAACCAATGTACAGATCATCCCCTAAATCCCACTCCAGCATCCCTTGTGCTACCCCAGCCTCAGTTTCTCACACCATCTCCCCACAGGAGTCTCTGTGGGAACAGGCACTTTTATGCTTTTCTTGGGGTAATGTTTAAGTTGTTTGGGAAATACTTTCTGCCCCACTCCGCTCACACACTGTAAAACTGCTGGGAACTTGCTCAGGGCAGCTGGCCTGGCCAAGCCACCCCATCCTGGCAGCACTTTCTCCTGCCTGTGGTTGAGCACTTCCCTTGAAATACAAATCCTACAGTTAATCAGAGCAGCCTGGAGTGGAGGCAGCAGGACCAGTGACTGTCCTGAGAAACAGGTGCCAGCAAAGAGATGGACTGAGCCCTAAAACAATAAGAGGCTGGAGTTTGCTGCTACTGTCACGCTCGGGCTGAAGTTACTCCTCTCCCATGTTTATTTTTGGTGAAGTGTTTCCGAGTGCCGCTCCCTGATGGGAGATAGGCGAGCAAATCCCTGGGGTATCTCAGGTCATTTGTTACTGGAGCTGCTGGCAGACACTCCAGGGCTGTTCCTGCCCAGGAGATCCCTCCAGCAGCCTCCCTCTGCTCTGGGTTTGGTGCCACCACTCAATCACTGTGCATTGCCAGACCTGCAGCAGGAGTTCCTGGGGTGCAGGAGGTGTCCAGAACCCAGTGGGGGCTGTGTGCTTTCCCTCCCCCTGCTGCAGCCCCTGCCCAGGAGGCAGTCAGCCCTCCCTGCCACAGGAAGCCTCAGCAGCCCGGAGGCCGTGTGCTATCGCCACGCTCCTCGGGAACTCGGGGGAGGTTTCCTGTCCAGTTATCTCAAGCACCATACTTCAATTTCTTGGTCATGTTAGTAAGCTGCAACAGCTGAGCTGGGACTTAGGGCATCTCCTGTTCACACAGCTGAGCTGGGAGAGCGCTGGGATTGTGCCTGAAAGCATTGGGACCAGACAGGCAGGCCCTGCCCTCCCAGCAGGGATGTGGCTGCTCCAGGAGAAGAGTGCTTGTATTTCCCTCTGCTCCACTCCATCCTTTCATGCCTCTCTCATCTTGCTCCTGCCCAGAATACTTTCAGCTTGGTCCCTGTGAAGGGATATCAAACCACAGCTCTCCTAAGCTCCTCCTAAAAATGTTTCTTCCAGAAACCCCAAGAAGTGACCAACCACTACTCCCTCCTCTGGAGTGCCTGGGATTACACAGAGAGCTTCTGTAACTCTTTGTATTACAAAGAAACAGCAGAAAAACAAAACCAGGAATAACTAACAATACTGCTGCCTGTTTTAGCCGTGAGTCAGAAGTTCAGATTTTTCCCCCAGCATTTCTAATCTGCTGCCAATTATCAAACACTTCCCCTCTTGGCTCGGAAGTTACTGTGACCCCTCTTCCAACAGGCAGCATTGTCACCACCTCTGGAATATCTCTTGTCTCTCCAAACCCAATAGGAAAAGAGAAAATTTCTTCACAAATCAACCTTATTTTTCTACCTGGCACGTTGAAAAAAGAAAAAGTCCTCATTCCAGCCTCAGCTAACCAGCAGGTACCCAAAAGAACCCTAAAGCTGGGCGTCATGCTGGCTCCACAGGACTTCTGAGGTCTCATAGAAATAAGCTGGACAAGACAGATTTGTAACACCCAGAATCTAGTTGAAAATGCAGTGTCCACTTACATGTTCTGAGGATTTTAAGGGCTTTGAAAGACTTGCTTGTACCAGACAAGAGTGTCCTGCCATGACTGGAGCCACTAGCATTGCCCACCTCTCATTCATCACCCACCCCATCACTCCTACAACTCTTTAAGGTGAGGAATCACAGAGGTCAAAGTGCAATTGCCAAGTTCTGTTTGCCCACAGCACACTTAAAAACTCTCAGTTTGCTAAAACCCCTCTTCTTAGGAGCTTCTACTTCCAATGAACCTAAATGCAGAGAGGAAAAAAACTAAAGCTAGTGTCTAGGAATACATAAAACTGCTACACCCTCTTCAAGAGACACTGATACACACGAAGGGTCTTAGGAGAAGCAGCTCTGCAGGTTTAAGAGCTCAGACTCAGACTGATCTAAGAGCTTTGTCTGCTGCCACTATTCACAGAACAACCTCCTTAGCTGCAAATCCCAATGAGGGATGTAAAAAAATGCTTTCCAGCGCAAACCAGCTTTTTGAGATGTACAACAACGGAGTCTTATTGCAAACCTTACAAAGCTGCTCCTACCTTGCCATTTTTGAGGCGTCCAGAAGAGACAATCCTCGAGACATGCACCTGGAAGGGCCTGCACTCCGTGCTGCAGTCAAACTCTTCCACTCTGTCCATGACCTCCACAGAGTTTTGTTCCACAAATGAAGCAGTTCCCCGCTTTTTAATGCGGCCACCAGGCTGTTCCAAACCCTGCCTTTTCACTGTGGAACACTTCAAAAAAGTCACTACAGAAAAGTCCACGTTGGCAACTGCGGAACAGCCCATGTCCGCAGCATCCAGAATATTCTCAGGAATGTCGTGAGAAGGTGGCAGGTCCCTGCCTGTGACCTGACTCTTCTCCAGAGTACTGACACTGTCTTGGTTCTCTTCAGTCACAGCTGCCTGGGGAAGGTGGATCAGAGCCTCAGGTGCTGCAGAGAAGTCACCATTGGCAGCTGAGGAATGGTCCAAGTCCACAGCACCCAGCTCATTCACAGGAAGATCAGGAGAAGGTGGTACATCCCTGCCCACAGCCTGTGATGTCTCTGGACTACTGCCCGAGTCCTGAATCCCAAGCTCACCTCCCAACAAGTCTTGCAAAGGCAGCTCAGGGTTTCTCAAGTCCTGATTATCCAGTTCTGTCCTTGAAATTTCCTGAGCCGCAGCTGGAGATGGATCCACGTCTTTAGCAATCGCTGGGGCACAAGCAACGTCCTCAGTATCAAGTTGAGTCAGTGATGTCTGTGCAAGGTGGGCCTGAGCCTCAGTCACTGCAGGAAAGGCACCATCAGCAGCTGGAGAGCAGCCCAGGCCTGCAGCATACAGATTACTGACAGGAAGATCTGGAGAAGGCGCCAGGTCCCTGCCCACGACCCTCTCCAGGGTACTGCCAGTGTCTTGAAACTCCAGCTCACTTCCAGACAAGTTTTGCAAAGGCAGCTCAGGATTTCTCAAGTCCTGATTATCCAGTTCTGTCTCTGAAAGCTCCTGAGCAACTGTTGGAGATGGATCCATGTCTTTAGCAACCACTGGGGCACAAGTCACATCTCCAGAATCAAATTTAGTTGGTGATGCCTGTGGAAGGTGAGTCTGCACTTCAGTTTCTGCAGAAAAGTCCCCACTGGCAGCTGGAGAACAGGCCAGGTCCACAGTATCCAGACTATTCACAGAAAGATCATGAGAAGGTGGCAGGTCCCTGGCCATGACCTGGGTCTTCTCTGGATTAGTGCCTAAGTCCGCAATCGGTTCAGCCAGAGTCATCTTTGGAAGTTCAATCAGATCCTCAGAGGGGTCTTTGCTGTTCAGCTCAGTGAAAGAACCATCTGCAAGCTCTGCCAGTTGGGACATGGATGGCTCTGGCCCAAAGGGAGAAGGTGAGGTTTCATTTAGCCTGTCATTGCCACTGTCCAGGCCAGAGGAACCAAGGCCTTTCAGCCCATCTGTGGTTTTGCAGTGCTGCAGGGGCTCCTTCCCCCCCAAACTCTCAAAGCTCAGGTTCTCCCACGTGCCCGAATCCGGGGACTGCAGGCAGGCTCCCACCGTGCAGAAGGCCTTGGCACTCTCGTTCTCGATAACCAAGCCCTCTCTGGGGGAGGCCACGTCCTGCCTGCGGCCCCGGAAACTGCGCTGAGGCCTCTTCTCATCGGGGGAGAACGCCCTCGAGGAGCCTCGCAGCCGCCGAGCCGCCTCGGCCACGCTGCTTAAGAACCTCACAACACCCCCAAAGTGAGTGGCTTTGGCAGCACCATTTGATTTTTTTCGCTGGCTGAGATTTTCCTCACATCTTGTATCAAAGTCAAAGTAAGAAGCGGAATGATCAGTTGTATTTTCCATGTTCTGGAAATTGGTTTCAGCCCTTTGATCTGGGAGCTTTGAATTATCTTTGCTAGCTAATGAAATTCCTTTCAGATAGCTCCAGACATCAGAGCTCCTTCCTCTCCTGCTCTCCTGTGGGAGCACAGCACACCTCTTTTGATTGTCCCCTTCTGTAATTGCAGGACTCTTAACATGCTCAAAATTCATAGACTCGCTCTTCCTGGCCGGTATTCTGTGGCAGTTACCATCATTATCCTCACCATGTAATCTGCCACTGATATCCCTGAGACATTTACTTTCAGTGGCATCGAGTTCAGGAATGCTGATGTTCAGCTCTATGTCCTCAAAAGAAGAGTCCAAATCCTCGATGTAGCCCGCGTAGGAGTGGCGGGAGGGCCTCCGGCCATCGCCCAGCTTCCTAACCCTGTAGACAGCTCTCTGCCCACTGCCATGAAGGTCCTCCTCAGGGTCACACACGTCCTGCACTCTGGATGCTCTCAAATCCACGTTCTTGGGTGTCCTGGAGGATCTTCCCTTTTTTGACGAGCGTACCCTGTCCATGAAGGATGGCTTTTTTAATTCTGACGCCTCAGAGGCAACTCCCAACAGAATCATGGACTGGGGCCTGTCTTTATTCGTAGAGAGTCCTTTCCTTCGTCTGACGAAATTCCAGATCCGGCTGCCCTTGGTTGTCTTCTTATACCTGTGTGTTTCCTCCTGCTCACTGGGGACTGCATCGCCAGAGGCGCAGTGCTCAGCACCACAGGCCTCCAAGGCATCAGTGCTCCCTCCCTCCATGTTTCCTTGGGAAATCCTGTTGGCACATCCATTGGGAATGCTCACAGAAGCAGTACGCTGGAGGCCCTCTAGAACTTCCATTGCCCTGGCTCACAGGCTGGTTCCAGGAGTCACGGATGCATGGTCCTCAGATTGCTTTCTTCACAAGACTTTAAGGGAAAAGAACAAAGGAACGCAATTAGAGCAGAAAACTTTTAGAAGACACATTTCATAAAGCATCACCAGTCAAACCTTATCCCAGCAGTGGTGGTGGTTTTCCCCACTGATTCCAGGGAGGCTGAAATTTTGCTTCCAAACCATATAAATTTTAAAGCTACTTAAATCTGCTTTAAATGACTGAACACTCAGTGACCACAAATAAACTTCCTGCACTAATAAAGTTACCACAAAATATGCTCAGAATCCCATGAATCACATCTTCATTTTGCAAGCCGTGGAGACTCAAAATGCATTAGAGTCCATGGCAGAGAGGAGAGAGGAAATTCCAGTCAGTGCCCCTGCACATGTCACTGTCATCTCCACCATCCCCATCTGCCAGGAACCGGCACCACGCTCCCAATAGCTCAGTCTCTCCAGGCAGCCATTCAAAGAAAAGTCAGGATGAGCCTTTTCCTGGAAGCAATGCAACTCTAAAATACTACAACATCAGAAAACTCGCGGAATATCCAAGCCAGGTTTTTCATACAGTAGTGATGGCACCAGCATGGGAATCCCTCCTGGCACTGGTCTGCTCAATGAAAGCTGCTTGGCCACCACTCAATACTACAAAAAACATGTTCCCCTCAAGTGAGTTCTAGTGGACAGGATTAAAAATCCAGTTCCTCCATCCAGAGCAGCAATGGAAACCTCTCTGAACCAGCTGTGGGAATACAGCTGAACTCCTGCTCAGCTCCTAAAGCTTCCCTTCCACCAGAACACATCTACCCTGTCTCGATATTACAGCTTAATGGGGCTTGGTCTGCTGGTCCTGGGTTTGCTGTCTACAAAGCAGAAATACATGCCAGGCACTCAACGGGGTTCAATTCCCTCAATTTCCAATCCTACCCTTAGGAGGAAGAAGAAAGAAATGGTGAGCCCCCAAGACATGGGTTTGACAATGGAGAAACTCTCCACTTTCCCCCAAGCAGCAGGAGAGCCACACTAGGACTGTGAACAGGCCCCAGATCTACTTAAAACATTTAAACTTGCTATTTCTGGTAAAGCTAAGGTTATTAATGCAGCAGCTACTCCCTGAGCATCTCATGATCCTTGCATTCAGTTAAATAAGTCTGTTTCGACCTTGCCACCATGTCTGCCTCCAACAAGGGACAACCCATGAAACCCCCAGGGATGGCAGAGGCACCACGGAAGCAGAGCACAGCCAAGAGAAACAACCAGCATCCCTCTTTTTTATGGACAACAGTCATCTGGCTTTCCACGAGCCCTGCCACAGGGCTTGTGCCAAGCATTTTTGGCAGTAGCTGTGCTTAGGGTAGCAGAAATGAGTGTTTGCTGCTGTGGTGGGCTGCCAGATGTCCACTCACTGTGCTGCCCACCCGAGGCAAGGGGGGAAATCAGAGGAAAAAGCCGATGGGCTCTTATAAAAATACAGTGACCCCTTTCCAATCCTTGGCAATTTGATTTATTGCCAACCGATCGGGATAAGGAGAAACAAAGATAAAACTAACACCATGTCTTACCCCCACCCACCATGGCTCAACTTCCCCATCTTCTGAGGGGATTTACCTCCCACCAAGGGGTGCAGAAGGATTGGGAACTGGGACAGGTACGGTTGGGACATGATAGTTGTCCTTCCTTCCTTCTCACACTTATCTCAGGCTCCTGTGGGGCCTTCACAGGCCACGGCTCCCGTCAGGAGAACTGCTCCTGTATGGGGCCTCCAGTCGTTACAATTTCTGCCAGGAATCAGCTCCACAGGATACAATTCCTACCCAGAACATCCCCCTCCTCCTGTGTGGAGCCTCCAGAGGTCCCGTTGCTGCATTGTGGAGCCATCACAGGTCCCGCTGCCGTCAGGAGAAGCTGCTCCTGTGTGGGGCCTGCACAGGCCACAACTCCTGCCAGAGATCAACCCCTGTTCAGCACCTCATCCTCACCATCTTCACCAGCCTCAGTGCTCACAGAGCTGCTTCTCACCTTTTTGTATCTCCCCTTCACTCCTCCTGGCCATTTTTGCCCTTTATTAAAAGGCAAAAAAGCACCTCACCATGTGAGGCACTGCTGGCTCTGCTCTGGGCTGTGATGGAGACACTGGTGGCACTGCCTGTGCCCAACACACCCCACAGTAACACAGCCTAAATGGGCACTGCCAGATACACCCCACAGTGACACAGCCTAAATGGGCACTGCCAAACACATCCCACAGTGACACAGCAACACTGGATACAGCCAAATACACCCCACAGTGACACAGCCTAAATCTGCACTGCCAAATGCATCCCAGAGCTACACAACATCACTGTGCACTGCCAAATACACCCCACACTGACACAGCCTAAATCTGCACTGCCAAACTCACCCCAAAGTAACACTACCTAAATGGGCACTGCTCAACAAACCCCACAGTTGCACAGCCTAAATGGGCACTGCCAGATACACCCCACAGTGACACAGCATCACTAGATACAGCCAAACACACCCCACAGTGACACAGCCTAAATCTGGACTGCCAAATACACCCCACAGTGACACAGCCTAAATCTGCACTGCCAGATACACCCCACAGTGACACAGCCTAAATGAGCACTGCCAGATACACCCCACAGTGACAAAGCCTAAATGGGCACTGCCAGATACACCCCACAGTGACACAGCATCACTAGATACAGCCAAACACACCCCACAGTGACACAGCCTAAATCTGGACTTCCAAACACACCCCACAGTGACACAGCCTAAATCTGCACTGCCAGATACACCCCACAGTGACACAGCCTAAATCTGGACTGCCAAATACACCCCACAGTGACACAGCCTAAATGAGCACTGCCAAATGCATCCCAGAGCTACACAACATCACTGTGCACTTTCAAATACACCCCACAGTTACATATCCTGATGGAATACTGCCAAATACACCCCACACTGGCACAGCCTAAATTTGCATTGCCAAATACACCCTATGGTGACACAGCCTAAATGGGCACTGCCAAATATACCTACCCCATAGCTGCACAGCATCAGTGGATACAGCCAAGCACGCCCTACAACTTCACAACCTAAATGTACACTGCCAAATACACCCCACAGTGACAGAGCCTAAATCTGCACAGCCAAATACACCCCACTCAGTTACACATCCTGAAGGAATACAGCCAAACACATCCCACAGTGACACAGCTTAAATGGGCACTGACAAATACACCCTACAGCTGCACACCCTAAATGTACCCTATCAAATACACCCCACACAGTTACACATCCTGAAGGAATACAGCCAAACACATCCCACAGTGACACAGCTTAAATGGGCACTGACAAATACACCCTACAGCTGCACACCCTAAATGTACCCTATCAAATACACCCCACACAGTTACACATCCTGAAGGAATACAGCCAAACACACTCCACAGTGACACAGCCTAAATGTGCCCTGCCAAATACAGCCCACAGTGACACAGCAACACTGGATACAGCCAAGCACACCCTCCAATTACACACCCCAAATGCCCACTGCCAGATACACCCCACAGCTCCCCAGCCCAGCCACCACTGCCACACACCCCATGCACTCCTACAACTCAGCGGGCACCTCCAGTCTCACCCCAGTTACCCAGCCCAAGCACAGTGCTTGATGCTCTGCTCTAGCTGTCTCTTTACTCAGCCTCCTGTACCCACCACCGTGGAGGTTTTAAGAGAGAACCTCCTTCCCCAGGCACTTTTGGGCCTCAACACCACCTGCCTCCATTTAAACCCTGCAGCAGAAATTCACGCTGGAGCTGTGCTGCCATGGGTCCCTGCAGAGACCATAGAAGGTTTTGTTCCCAAAAAACCAAGGGTTGAGCAGGACAGTTCCTCCATCTGGTGCCTGAGGAGGAGACCAGCTCCTCATTTCTCAGGCTGTCACTTTGGGATGTGAGTTATTCCCAGACATTCCTGCCGCAACTTCAAGACTAA
>NW_005054500.1:191595-209728 GCF_000277835.1 Geospiza fortis | reverse complement strand
TTGGAAGGAGTGGTGGGGGGAAAAAAAGAGCACTTCAGTCGTTTCAAGTCGTGCAGCCAACTGGCAGCAAAAGACAGAAATCACAAATGGCCCTGGTTTTTTGTTTGTTTTCTCTTTCCAGTTTTATGTTTTATTGTTTTTGGCTGGGTGGATCCTGCATGAGGAAAGAAGATTCAAAGGGAAGAGGCTTGCCTGTGAAGTCTTTGGAGGGATGCTAGCACAGAGGAGACAGGCTGTTCCTCATGCGGCAGGCAAAAGAGAGCCCATAACAAGGGACAGATCCTGCACAGCCCTCCCCAGAGCAGCAACAGAATCCAGAATCACAGGGCACATGGGTGGCTTTAAAATTAAATAAGGAGGGGTTGTATTATTTTTTTTTAAGCAGCTTTAAGGCAGATGTAAATTAGAGCTGCCACCATGAAGCCAGAGCACTCTAAGCAGAGAGGAGACCCATTCTGTGACCAGCATTTGGTTCCTCCTCTCCATCTCCCACCACAACCTCACCTGACCCTCTCCTCATCTTCAAAACCACCTTGTTGGTGTTTGAATTCCCCCCAGTCACACCTGCAGGACTGCACACACTGAAACTGATGCCTTGAGAGGCTCCTGGAGCAGAGGCTGGACAGAGTTAAAGGAATAAAGTGGGGATTTATTACAAGGCCTTCACAGGATTCACCTTGGGCAGCACAAGAGCCCAGCCAGGGCTCACCCAAGCTGGATGAGGGTCACGAGTTCTCACACTTTTATCAGTTTTGGTCCATTTCCATATTGGGGTTAATTGTCCAATTCCAGCTCCAGGTTCTGCAGTCCCATCCTCCCAGATTGCTCTCCTCAATTCTCTGTTGTTTGCTCTTTCTGGGCCTGAAGCTGCAATGGTGTCCTTGGTTCTGGGGCTGGAAAAGGATTGTTCTGTGTGACTGAGCTGTGAGGAGAGCTGCTAACACTTTCTGTGAAGTTCAGAGTTATATCCTAATGCAGTACAGAGTCTGGAAAACATGAAAGCTGAAACTTCAGGCATCAAAACCACAGGCTGACCTTGGCAGGAGCCAACTCCCAGCACAGCCTCCTCAGTGCCCACAGCCCAGCACTGCCCCTAAGCCAGCTCCAGCCCCAGGACTGGCACTGCCCCACCCAGAGCAAACCTCCCACCCTCGAGGCAAATTTCAGCCCGCTCCCTCTTCAGTGTTCCCTGAGGAGGAGCCCAAATCTGCTCTGCTGCAGTGCCTGCAGGAGCTGCTGAATGCAGCATCCACTGCTCTGCAAACACCTGCAGCAGCTGCCTGGGGCAACCTGTGCTTCCCCCAGCCAAGCAGGGCAAAGGTGGCTTTACCAACCAAACCACAGGGCCTTGGGGGCATTTAGGCCCATCATGAGAAAATAAAATTTGAATATGGAGGAAAGCAGCCCTGAGAGTGTCCGATGAACCACTGCTCACCTTTCTGGGGTGCAGGGGAAAGAGGTTTTGAAGAAACGCTGTGGGAATAGCTATTAGTCAGAAAACTACACCACTTGTCAACCACATGTTTATTTTTCCCCTCCTTGAGCTGCAGATGGATGTCAAGTCGTAGCAAGTCACCACCCAACAGCTGAGCTGGGACTACCATCACTTCAAGCAGGGTTTTAACCACAGAAAACTGCCCACAGATTACCTGAGCCTAAGGAGGGTGGCTCAGCCAGGTTTGGAGACCAAAGGGTCGTGTGTTTGCTCTCCAAAACACACAAAATCTCACCTGGAAGGGAAGACGGTTTTATAAAATTCCAGCTATCAACCAAACATTGCCAACAGCTCCAGTGTACAGGGGCTGTGTGGGTCCCTGCCTTGCCCTGCTCTTTTCATCACAAAAGCAGCAGTCCTTCATTCTGAAAATTCACTTTCCTTTTCCAGGTCACTGAGGAGGATGAATAAACTGAGATTAATAAAATCCCCAGCCAAGGGTACCAGGTGTGTTACACAAACATCTGTATCTGCAGCCATGACTCTCCCTCCAAATTCTTTCCATATTTTTGCCTTATCCCAATCTCTAAGAAAGAAATAGGTGTCTGTATCTCACTCGTGGTTGCACAACATTCCCTTGGCAACAGGCTCTTCCTGCATGATACAGGTGGGAGTAAGAGCAACTTTGCTCCTTTTCAGTGTGATTTAGCAGACAGCCAGCAGAAATAACAGCACAGGCCCAGGGAACACCCACTAAAGTTGACAGTTCTCATAGACTTAAAGGACACTGAATCAGGCCCAAGCAATCAGGGCTGTCACAAGCCACCCCTCAGGGAGTGACACTTTCCATGGGCAATCTCCTGCTGCTGAGCTGCCCTACACAAGTTATCCACAAGCAGAGCAAAGCCAAGCTGTTTAACCAGGCTAAACCACAACACCAGGTCCAAAGGCAGCCGGGTAGCAAGACCTACTAGAAAGGAAGCATCAGTTAGGAAATTAGGATTAGCCTGATCCAGGCTGAGTTTTCTCAAGAGACCCTAATGATGGAAAGAAACTGCTCATTTAACAGCACACAGGCTGTTTGCCAGGCAGGCACCACACAACCCCAGAAATCTTCTTCAGATCTCTGCAGGTTTTGGACAACAAGCAGAAGTAACTTTTAAAAAATATATATTTAGTCCTCTGAAGCACTAGGAGGGCACTGGCACAGGATGCCCAGAGAAGTTGGGGCTGCCCCTGGATCCCTGGAAGTGTCCAAGGCCGAGCTGGACTGGGCTTGGGGCAGCCTGGGATAGTGGAAGGTGTCCCTGCCCATGGCACAAGTGGAACAAGACGGTTTCAAAGGTTCCTTCCAACCCAAATAATTCTGTGCTTCCTGGTCCCTTGGTGCTGTGGGATATTCCAGGTTCCAGGCAAATGGTAAATCCCTTCTATCAAGTGACCCGAAAGAACTATTTTGACTGGGGCCCTGAGAAACAACAAACCTTTGAAGGGAACAAAGAGGAAATTGGTGGTGGGGTTGCCCTTGGGGCAGCCTAGACAGGATCACACGCCAGACACTGCGCTCTCCTCCACAGAGCCGCTGCCTCAGAGCACCTGGAGAGACCCAAGGTCATCCTGAGGTTTTGCAGCCAGAGAGGGTCTGAGGCTCAGTGCCCCCCACGTGCAAAGGAGAAGCTGGGGATTCAAACCATGTCAGAACAGTCGGTAGAAATGCCCAGCTCCTCCTGGCACTGTGACAACCTGTGCTGTGCTGGATGTTCCAAGGACAGGATCTGCACTCGCTGTGGAGCAGTGACTCCAGACACCCCTCCAAGGCTCTCCATCCCTCTCCTCTCACCCCTCAGCAGTGCTAAATTTGCTTCCAAGCCCAGTGTCCCCCCCAGCAGCACAGGGCTGGAGCGAAAGGCCCGGGGCCGGCGCGGCCCAGGCGCCGACAGCCTCGGCGGGTGCTGCCAGAGCTGGAATGCACCGAGGGCCCCCGGGGACACGATCTTCCACTCGCCTCTTCCTCTGCAGGATCCAAAACAACAAACAAGAAGGAGCCTTTGGCCATTGTTTCTCGGGGAAGGGGGGTGACAGGGAGAGGGCACGCGGTGCAGCCTGCCAGAGGCATGGCTGAGCTAAGGAAGTCCTGCCTGGGCTTCGCTGTATCCGCTCCTCTCCAGGAGGGGCGGGGGGAGGCAGGAAGGAGAGAAAATAGAGAACAAATGATCATATAACCCTTGAGAGAAACCTGTCTGCTCTCCGAGAGCGTATTTAGCCCAAGCATGCAGTGCCTCTTGCTATACAAAAGAAAAAGAGGAAAAAAAAACCCCCGCCAGTTCTTCCGTTACCATGTTCTACCACTGAAAAAAAATGGGAGGAAACAGATGTTAAGCTCTCCAGCGTCAGGAAATTATCTCTTTCATGGGGGTACAGTTACTTCAATGTATTTAGGTCAAACAAATAGGGAGAGAATCATGACTTCTCCCCCTTTCTGTTTATGTCTCCGCAGACATTTCAGACTTGCTGGGTGCCGCATCCAAGGACCATGGGCAGAGCTGTGTTTGCTCACAGAGCACACCCTGAGGATGCAGCCTGATGATCAAGTCCCTGCCCACCTGGTAGATCCCCACCCTACAAACCAGTGCAACCCCTACAAAAATCCAGCATCCTCTGTTTCTGGGTCAAGGAGGACGGTTTGCTGCTGGGCCCTGCCAGGCATGGCAGCACAGCAGCTTGATTGTTCATTTATTTCAATCGAGGTGGAAGGAGAGACCTGGGTGAAACATCTGCAAAAGGGATCTCCAGCCCATCAGCGAGCGCAGTTACGACTTTCCGGCACCAGGGTCCCCAAGGAGCGCGGGGCCCGTGCCCATAGGAAGCGACCAGAGAATTGAACCAGCATTTCACATGCTCTGCAAAATCCCTTCCACAGGAAGCTAAACCCCTCCATTAGGAGCAGGAGACAGACAGAGGAGCAGTCTGAATCCCTTCCTAGTCAGGAATGAACAGACATTATGAAAACACTGACTTTTAGAATCACAGAATCATTAAGGTTAATGGTTCTGTGATCCTCCAAGATCGATTCCAACCATCAACCCAGCAGCACCACCACCACCCTGACCACTAAACCATGTCCTCAAGTGTCACATCCACACACTCTTTTAATATTTCCAGGGATGGTGACTTCACCACGTGCCAGTGGCAGAAGGGACCCTGCAGCAATGGTCTGCTCCATCACTGAGGGCAGACTGGCAGACAAGATAACCCCAGGCAAACATGACACGTTCCCTGTGGCAGCAGCATCTGCCCCACATGGTTTGCACTGGTTTAAGCCAAAGCTTTTACAGTCCTGGATCTGCATTTGTGTTCCTGCTAATTCAATGTCCACCAGGCAGACGGATGGATGCACAGACTGATAGCTCCAGCCCTGTATTTATATGGACAGAACTCAAAACTTCAGGCTGAGTAAATCAGTTCACTCATGTATAATTTAAACATTACTTCCTTCCCATTTCAGGGAGCTTTAGAGTTTGTGAGATGGCCAAACACAATGAAATTAGAGCAGGAGACTCATTTTGCCTGCGGCCGAGGGGGAGAGAGCTGCTCCACTGCATCTGTCAGACAAACTGGGCTGGTGCTGGTGCTGCCAGGCAGGGAGCAGCTCACTGCAAACACCACAGCTCCACACTGGAGATGGGCTGGCACTGCAGGGAGCTGCCAGGCAGCTGAACAGGGCACCAGCCCCAGCCTCTGCAGCACACAGAGCACTAAAACCTTACACCAAGCCAGGATCAGCTTCACACACACTGGGAAGGAGAGAGCCAGCAGCCAGCTCCTTGTGCAAAGATGAGCAGAAGCTCCAGATAAAAACACAGAGATCTAAAATCCCTGGAATACAACTGGAATGAAATAATGAACATAATAGATCAATTCTTGCTGAAGGTGGATTTCAGACCAAGCCTCTCACAAAGCCCACACACCTCTGGCACTGCACCTGTGCTAAACTGTTCCTCCAGACCCACACTGCTGATCCAGGAACTGCAGGTGCAGATTCCCCCCCTGCCCACTGAGCACAGCAGCAGCACCTTACACATCTCCCCTGTTTTGCAATTCTAAATTCTTCTGCTCTACAGAAAATAAACCTGATGTGAGTCCTGAAGGGATCCAAAAGGATCCTTCTGGTACTGGCAGCCAGGATGGACAGGGACCCCCAGGAAAAGGAGGGAGCCTGAAGGAGGAGTCAGCTGCCAGCACGAGGTTGTTTTGATGCACAATAGCTGTTTTCCCAACCTCTCCAGCTATTTGGCACCAACTGTCACCATTCTAATACCAAAATATCTGCCATTACATGTAGATTATTTAAGCTGTTCAGCAGTCAGTTGAAAGTAGTTAATTATATGTAAGAACATTTAATTACTATCCAGTAGCAGCTGTAGGTACTTTAATACCATAGTGATGAGCCAAAACACAATGGAACAGGCAGATTCAGGGGTCTACACCCATCCACACCCCATTAATGTCAGCTGAACAACACTGAACCACTGGCTGCCAACCTTTGGGAAGCAACAACTTCGTGGTGCTTGTGACATTGCTCTGCATTCCCAATTAGTCAGTTTGGTAGAGATGCCTCAGGAACTTCACAGCTCTGACATTTCTTAAAAATCCTTGCCTTCTCCACAAACCCCTAAGCAAGAAAGCACGGTCTGAACATCAGAGAAGAAATCAGTAGCCAGCGTTTAATTGTTTATATCTTGAGACAAAGATAGTGTCTAAATAATTGTCTATTGTATCCCAGAGACAGCACAGGAAAGCTCTTCCCCTAGCTGGGAGCCTGCAGGTCACACATGCTTCTGCCATAACATTTGCTATAAATAATCCTCGCTGAGCCCAGCTAGGTACAGACCAAGGCAGCACTGTGCTCCTATCGCTTTCAGCCATTACCCCTCCCCAGAGAGTGCATATCCTACCCTATTGTTCCTGCTCAAATGTTTGAAAGAATTATTTTTTCCTTGCTCCTTTTGTTTGGGGAGTTTATTTATATTTCCTCTTTGACATGGAATTACTACGAGAAGAAAGGAGTGCCACCTTCCACCGGTGCCAGCGCTGAGATGAGCAGCAGAGGGTCACGTTTGGAGGACACTGCCATAGTTACAGACCTCCCAGTCTGGGATTCTCTGCTAATGTAGGTTCAGCACATTCAGATCAGGATTAGAAACAAAGAGCTGGGTGCCAACGCCAGCCCCAAGTTCACAAGCAGAGACTCGGAGCACAGGCAGCAACCCGTTCTGCTCAAACATTTCCAGGGATTATTTCAGCAGGTTACTCAGCAACTCCTTGATGTGGCCCTGGTGATGTCAAAGAACACCTTACCTCTACTTCATTGTCTCACTTCCAGCCTTATTTCTACCTCCAAACAGATCCCAAATGATCTGTTCCTGTCAGGCAGCTGCATGGGTGGAATTTACCCTTGTCCTCCTTACTCCTTTTCCTCAGAGCAGTTGAACACATCCACACAAACACAGGGCTGGGCAGGGGCTGCTTGGCTCTCAACTCCCCAGGCACCTCATTGTGGAAAACCCACCCCATCCAATCCAGCACAGCTTTTTGAGTACAAGGTGAGGTATCTCCCTGCCCTGCTTTAAAATTTGTAACAAGTGTCCCTTTAGAGCCTCAGGTATCAAGTGTACAAGTGGCTTTGCCCTCAGCACCAAACAATTCCTTGAAGAGTCTTCTGCGCTGTTTTTCCATAAAATCAGTCCAGTTTCTGGCTGTTGGAAGGTGTGATGTCCCAGACAGGCCAGTGACACCTGCTGTGCCTCTGTCCATTGCAGCATTCCAGGATATCCAGCTCAGGAAGGCCAGTGGCCTTGCACTAATTGCCTTTAGGCACATGCAAAAACTGCTCTGGTGTTTCTAGAAAACCACAGTGACTGCCACAGGCCTGGCCCACTCTCAGGCTGGGGCTTTTCACCCCAGAAAGGCACTTTTAGGGGTCACACAGAGAACTTTTGGTAGTTTGACACCTGCCTGTGCTTTACTTTTCCCTTGCAAGGTTGGTGCGGAACACTCCAAAGTCACAAGGTGCCTCCTGGACAGGCTGACACCTTTCTGCTGCTTTCCTCCTCAACAGCAACGAGCAAAACTCACTCTTATCTGCATCCAGAGCCACTGCACAGCAGGCAGCAGCACACACCGAGCCCAGGCCGGCACACAGCAATGCCCTGCAGGTGGGTGGGTGATGCCGTGGTGGGGATGCTGCTGTCACTGAGTTATCCTGCATTTGTGCAGCCCAGCTGTTCCTCATCTCCTAACCCAAGGCTTCAAATCCACAGTTCACCAAGGCCAGCCTGCCAGGATGATCCCACAGGGACACTAAAGCAGCTGAGGGGAAGGGATGGGAGCACAGCCCCTGCTGGCCGTGCCCGTGTGCCCAGCGTTGCTGTGCCCTGCCAAAGGCTGGCAGCTCCCACTGCCCAGGGCCTGCTCCAGCCAGCCACGCAGGGAGCCAGCACTGCACCCAGTTAGCATCACTGCTGATGAGCTTCTCCCCTCCTGCCCCTGCCCCAGGGATGGGGCTGAGCAGGCCCAGGTGGCCACACTGCTGTGTCTCCTCTGCCTGCCCTGCTCTCCCCAAGGCTGCTCGCCCCTTTTCACCAGGGATCAAAACTCAGCAGAGCAGGAGCAGCTAAAGGTGCCCTTTGTCCCTGTTTAAGGACCAAACCCTGAATCTTTTCACAAGGAGCTGGGGGTTGGGTTCTGAGTATTAGGCACCTTTCTATTTCACCTTTTTCTGCAGTCTGTATATTCTGTAGTCTCTCCAATGACTCTTTTTCAACAACAAACAAATTTATTGCCATGTGTGGCAAAGGTCTATACAAAAGCCACAAGCAGGGGAGGACAGGACCAGTCACCCTGAAAGTGCCCATCCCTTCTGAGGTGCAGATCCAAGGATGAGCCCAGCACACCTGCAGCTTCACCCAGGCTTTAAACCACAAATAGGCTGGGAACACATGCAGGCAATATCTAGTTTCTGCAGGAAATTGCACAGCGTGGATATCCAAACATTGCCACCAAGCAAAAACAACATCTTGATTTGCCAGCTCATGTCACACAAACCTAAATTCTTCATAGGAGACAGTGCTCAGCCAATGCTGAGCAGCAGTGATACACTTCCACAGCTCTGGAAAGCCCTGGGGCTCCACAGCAGCCAGGCATGAGGCTGCAAATCCTTAGGAAAGACAAGGATATGAGGTCTGCAGGGATGTGCACCCTGTGAAGGGTGCAGTGAGCCAGGGCACCCCAGCTCGTGTTTCAGTGCTGGGTTTCAAGCCCTGCTCAGCTGCTGCAGGAACTCCCACGCAGGCTCCAGGTGCCTGCACAGGCAGGGCAGCACCAGCCCCAGCTCCCTGGAGCTCCCCAGCACTGCCAGCATCCACAGAACCTGCTCAGCTCCCTGCATGCCCCTCCAGAATTGTGTCTTCCTTGTGGCTGGAGCACCAGGGCAGAACCAACTCCCTTGGCTTCCAGGCCATGTGCTGGACCTTTGCTACGTGCTGACACATTTCCTTCCTGTAGTAAAATCACCTCCCATCCATAGGCTACAGCGCTGCCTGGAAGCCCAAAGCTTTAAGGAGCCAATCCTTCCTGCCCATCGCCCTGGAGAAGCAGCAGAAGGGCATCCTGAGCTGTGGTCATACCCAGCCCTTTGGCACATGGGCTGCAGAATGCCTCAGGACATCAGGGTGAAGGCAGCAAATATTCTGACAGGTGACTGGTCCCAGTGACAGCACCTTCCCAAAACCACTGTGATTCACAGCTCACGTCAGCAGTGTGGAAAAAGTGACCCTTTCTTCCTTCAGAGGAAACAACAGACATGCTTCAACAGAAAAAAAAAACATTAAAGAATAAGGGCTTGTCCAGCAGAAAACCTGAGTAAAACTCAATTCCCACAGAAGCAGAGGGATCTTCCACTGACTTTAATCCCTCTTTTTCTTGTCAGTCCTTAATTCCCTCTCCCTCCTCCCCACAGGAGCAGGCAAACGAGTGCCAGCCCAGCAGTGGCACTTGCAGAACAGCTGCTGTTTCACAACTACCTGCAGCAAGAAAATCAAGAAACCTGACAGAGCGTGCCAGAAATAATCTCTGCCTGAAAGACAGAGCAGCTGGGCTGGGCTGCAAGGAGCCATCCCTGGCACAGGGCAGGTGGGTGCTCCAGTCCTGCCTGTGGACACAGAAACACAGGGCAGGCAGTGACCCTCTGCCCCACAGCCCCCAGGGGTGACAGGACAGGTCCAGCAGGGCAGGAAGGAGGCAGGAATGAAGTCCCCAATGAAAATCAGTGAAACCCACTGAAATCTCTGTGACCCTCACATCCAAGGCATCACCCTTGTTTCATTTGTTCCAGTCCTGGTAGAAGCCTGTGCTGAACTTCCCTCCCAGGCTGCCCCTCCACTGGGGCTACAAGCAGAGAAGGAGCAAAGGAAGGGAGAATTAATCCAGCCCCTCATCTGGGAGCTGGGTTATTTGGTGATTTTGGGGGTTGTCTTGTGCAGGGTCAGGAGTGATCCTTGTGGGTCCCTTCCAACTCAGGAACACAAAGTTCTGACCCATCTCTACAGCAATGCAGCTCCACAGCCACCAGACCAAACCCAACTGTTATCTATCCAGCTTAAAATGAGGTGTCCCCACACCTCCACAATTAGAAATCCCAATTTAAGCCATGTGAGGCTGAACCCCCACCCTCTAACACCAGCAAAAGAGCAGATCAGCAGCAGGCTCTGAAGGCTGCTTGGCTGGACTCTGCAGAAGATCCTGTCCCAGATTTTTGCTCCTCTAGAAACCCTCCTGCACACCCAGGAAATGCCCCCAGACACCCCTAATGCAGCCCCCTCCCAGTGATGCCTTGTGAAGGCTGATCTAGAGCAGAGAGTGGACAGAGCTAAAGAATAAAGTAGGGATTTATTAAAAGGATCTCCTCCATGGATGCACCTTGGGCAGCACAAGAGCCCAGCCAGGGCTGCACCCAAGATGAATCCAAATGGTCACAAGAAGCCCTGACTGGTCATAGGCTTTCTCACTTTGATCAGTTCTGCTCCATTTGCGCATTGGAGTTCATTGTCCGATTACAGCTTTAGGTTATCAAGTCCCATCCTGCTTGTTTTTCTCTCTCCAGCCCACGGTGTTTGTGCTCTTGGTGCTGAGATTTGGATCATTTGTCCTTGGTCCCCAGCTGGAGCAGGAATTGTTTTGTCTCCCTGCTCTGTGCACAGAGCTCACCATCCCCTCACGTGAAGCCCAGCCCCACACACTAAAGCAGCACAGAATGTGAAAAATAGAAAAGCTGAAACCTGAGGCCTCACCAGAGGGAAAGTTGTACCTTTAACACCAAAATCGTATTTCCCACTGACATGTGCCAAAGTGTATTTAGGTGCCTAAACTAAACTCAAATTAGGGATCTCAGTATTCCTTCTTGCCATGTGTTATCCTCATTCAGCAGAGGGGACAGAAGGAGCCAGGGAAGGTCCTGCAACACCACCTAAATCCACGGCTCCTCCCTGCTTCCAGCCAAAGCTGCATCTCCTCGTTTGAAGGACGATGGGCAATGCTTGGGATCTTCTGAGCAGTGCCTCAAGGAGCATCCAGCAAACAATCCACGTTCCATGGAGCTGTCCTGCAGCACTCTGCAGTAAAGCTCTTCTCAAAAAAAAACTCTTCTTTTTTGACTGTCTTAATTAACACAATTTGTAGCTGTAAATAAAGCTGAGACTCTCCAGGAATCAAAGCAAGGTGCCTGGAAAGATTACAGAGCCATTACCACACACAACATTCCAGCCTGAAATCACAGGAATGGACTCCCTGTATTTCTTACAGACCTTTTTGGGGGCATTGCCCTGATCCTTTATGAACCCACTGATCAGAGAGGAGCTTTGAGGTGTACAAACATGCCAGCCTGGATCATGTAACTTCCAAATAACCTGCTGCTTCCTCCTGTGCTCTGGACAAGGGCAAACCCTTCAGAGCAAAGAGGCATGAACTTCATTAAGGAGTAATTATGGAATAATCCGTGCCTTGGAGAAAACTGCTTCTAGCTGTGTCAAACACAAGCTGGGTTATGTCATTTATTTACTTCCATTTTATACAAATATTTTTACCTAATGTAACTCATTATCTTTACAAAAGTTTATTTAAATAGTTGGCTTTAATTATTATGTCAAGAAGTCACAGAGACCAGAGAGAGGCCACAGAGGGGTTCCTGCCCTTGGAGGATTACTCCAAGGCACTGCTGCTGCATCCCAGAGCAAGAAAATATCAACTCCTAAAGGCTCAGAAGCAAAGATCTGGCTCTTGCTGCAGCAGACCCCTTCTGCAGGATCCCTGTTTGCAAGCACCAACTCATTTACACAGTTTCAGCCTCACACCTGGCCAGAGGCTCCTGTGCACAGCCCAGCTGAAGAGCTCAGCTCTGGTGGAATCCTCATGGCTCAGTGTTTGCATTCACAAGGGGCTTTTGTGGCCCCCATTTCCCTCCCCCTCCACACCATAGGTGCTGGGACAGCCCTGCCACCCTGAGCAGAGGGGCAGCCCCTCAGCCCATGGCTAACTGCCTTTTTTTCCTGTTTTTCCTTCCTCCAGCAGCCTCTCTCTCTCAGGAACAGGAGTGCAGCCTGCTCAGCCCTGATTGTTCAGCAGCAGGAGCCCTCCCAGCTCTGTTTGCCACTGGGAAACCCGGAATTATTCCTTTATCTTGGGTCACCACAGCTGATCCAGCACTGCCTGGCACAGGCCCATGCTGCAGCCCTCCAAACCTGCCAGAGGAAGGTGTTCCTGCCCATCCAGGGCCTGGAACAAGATGTTTTTTAAGGTCCCTTCCAACCCAAACCATTCTAGGATTCTGGATTTCTGGTAACTCTGCTTTATATTCAGTTTGTTCACTCAAAACAAATTAAAAACCAAGTAGAAGGGGGTTTAAGATCCACCCCCATTCTCATTGGAACGTTTAAGGTCTGGCCTTAAAAATCTGCCTTTGCAGGACTGGAAACAAAATGGTGCCACAAGAGGAACCATCAGCTGAAGGCACCAGGGCTGAGACCTGGGATGGTCCCACAACTCCAATCCAGATCCAAACACAGCCTCACATTGTCTCAGCTCTCATTTTAACACAAGCCTGGTTTCAAGGTCTTTGCCCTTCATTAACCACCTCCAAGAGCAACTGAAGAGATAATTCATGGGAAGTATCACCCAAAATGAACCAGATCCATCTGGCTGTGGAGAGACCCCACAGACTATACTCTGACATTCCTTAGATCATTTAACTAGATCTAATTCTGAAATTTAATTGAAGGACTGAGGAAAAGTCACCCTGGGAACTGCTGCTCAAAGCTCCCAGCTCAGAGCAGCAGAGCCCCTGGGAGAAACCAGGTCCCTGCAAAAGGCTCTTATCACTTCTCTAAAACTGGAGCAGCAATAACAGGAAGAAATTGTTTTGGCAGGACTTACACCACATAAAGTCAACTCATCAGCCAGTGGTGTGTGAAATCTCCCTGGAAAACACACAGAGAGAGAGCACAGGGTGCAGAGAGCATCCCCCAGGCTCAGCTGGGCCCCCAGACACCCTCCCCAGCCATGCTCAGCATTCCCACACCATGGGGTCTCACCCAGACCATGGGGCAACACTGACCCTGATGGCACCACCCACACCCTGGGGCACCCACACCCTGCTGCCATCACCCACACCGTGGGGCCATCCCACACCATGGGGCATGGCCACCATGGTGCCACCACCCACACCCACCACCCACACCCTGGGGCACCCACACCCTGCTGCCATCACCCACACCGTGGGGCCATGCTCACCCTGCTGCCATCACCCACACCATGGGGTCACACTTACCCTGCTGCCATCACCCAGCCCATGCAGCACAGGGCACTCTGTGGAATGCCAGGACATCCCCCTGGGCCCTGCTGCTTGTCCCAGCTTTCCCCATTATCCCTCAGTGGATGCTCCCAGGGTGACAGCAGAGGGACACGGGGTGTGCTGCTCTCACAGCTGCCAGAGCCTTTCCCAGCTCCAACACCCAGGCTGCAAACCCAGTTTAGGACGTGCTCTGCACCCAGGAACGTTGTCCAGCTCCCTACAGCGCAAGGGAGGGATGGGGAGATGGTAACAGACCCTGGGGTTGCCTGATGGGGTTTCACCCTTCCAGTGCAAACCCAACACCTCTCACTGCCCAAAGACCCGGTGAATGCTCTCCTCCTCCTCCTCCTCCCACTCTCAGCTGCAGAGCCGAGCTCAGGCAGGACCCTGGTGCCACCCCTGCCCCAGCCTGGCCAAAGGAGGCCACAGGGTGCTGTGGTGGAGCCCAGCTGCCCGGCCAAAGCTCCTCTCTGAAGGTTCTGCAGCCCCTGAGAGCCAGCAGGATGTGTGACCTCCCCCCTGCAGTGACACAGCTCCCGTGCAGGGGACAGGCACTCAGTGCTGTTGTTCCCTCACACAACAGGCACTCCTCCCAGCCACGAGTGGCACGGGGCAGCTTTCAACTGATTCATGGTTCTCTCAAACAAGCCCTGAGTGTGCAGGAGGCCCTGGCACACAATGCCAGCCCAGTGGCAGCAGGACAGCATCAGCTGGTGCCCTGTGCCAGCATGAGAGCAGCAGCAGCAGCAGATGAGCTACAGGCACTGCCAGCGTGGCTTGTGCAGCTGAGGGACACAGCACACACAGCTGCTGCCAGGCTCCCCATCTCTCTGCCAGGCACGTGGCAGCACGGGCACGGCACTGAGGCTGCTTGGGGCCCTTTGTGTGCCAGCTCAGCCGCCCTGCTCCACAAACCCAGCACAGCCTGCAGGGCTCTACTGGGGCAGGAGAAGCTCAGGAAAAAGCCCTGGGAACCTCCAAGCTGAATTCTGCTCTGACCAGAATCCAGACCCAGAGAAACGATATGTGACATTGCAGCAGGGCAGGAATGTCACATATCAGTTTCTCTGGGTCTGGATTGAAGGCACTTGAGGAGGCAGTTCATGTTCAGATTCAGGTGTTTGTTATTTCTTATCAATAAAACAGCCTCACAACCACGAGTTCTGCAGCTTTTCATTAGAAGGCACAAAATGGCCAACAATCTCTTGTTCCAAGGACATTGTAAAACTATCCAATTAAGAACTGACACCTGGACTATTTTCCCTTTTAACCCAATAACCGATCCCTGGAAGCCCACAATGAGGACTTTTCTGCCCAATTACAAAACATCACCCAAACCCATGGAGAAGAAGGAAGAAGAAGCATGAAGAAGAAACCCAGGACGACACCCTGTGCCCTCCATCTTGCTTCCACCCACAACACACTAAAAATCCCAAACCCTCAATTTCTCACCAAGTGATACACCTACACTGCTCTCTATAATCTATTTCACACTTTTGTGGATTCCAGTCTACCTTGAAGTCTGGGAAACTTTCTCCATGAATGAGGGTCAGAGTCAGTGCTGCCCTGGGGGTCAGGGCACCCCAGAGCAGACACAGAAATATTCCCTGTGGTGCCCTGGGTTTGCACAGTCACACGTGCAGCGCTGCTCTTTACACCCGCCCTGGTTTGATGCCTTCTCTCTATTGGGATGGCAGCCAAAAGGGAATGAAAAACCCGAGGAGGGTGAGCAGCCAACCCTGCAGAGCCCGGACAACAAAGCTTTGGGATCCTCCTGCTCCTGCCGGCAGCCCAAACATCCCAGGCAGCCTGAGAGGAGCTGCAGCTCACAGGGGTGAGGGAGGAGCAGCCTGTGCAGCCCGCAGAGCCCAGCCTGGGAAAGGCAGCAATCAAAGCCAACCATCTAAGCCACAGGATTAGCGCAGGGGGAAAGGCAAAGCGAAAGCAAACACGGGCAGAGCAGCTCGCTCCAACACCCCGGTAAAACTAAGGCACAGCCAGGTGAACAGGCCCTGGTCATGCCACGAGGCTGTGGCAGGTGAAAACAGAGCTGCCACGTGCTCTGCCTGCCTGCACACACCCCGAGAGCCAGGCCACGTGTGCTGCCATCTCCAGCAACGCTCAGTGGGTTCTGTATCCCCCAAACCCTGATTTTACATCCCTCAGGGTGCACCTGCTCCACCCCACCTTGCTACACAAGGTGTCCACCACACACCATCCACAGACAGGAGCAGGCTGAGCAGCAAAACGCTTCCAACTGCAACAAAGGACTGTGCCCTGCTCAAGCCTCACTCCAAGTTTTCCTTAACCCCGAGGTTTCCCATGGAAAACCAGAGGGACGGGTTTGGTCAGAAAGGCAGGGATCTGGGCTAAGCACGAACTCTGCACAAACCCAGCTTGGAGCTTTGTGCTCCTCCTGCAGCCCTGGCTACCCCACCACATCCTTTCAGCACAGTGAGACACTGGAGGATGTGAGCAAGCCCGAATCCTGCCCTTGCCCCAAACAATAGGCTCTGCAATAATGGTGCAACCAGAATTTCCTGTGCGGCGGCGCGCGCCAGCTCCGGGGAGAAAACACCCTGGGAAAGCTCTGCCACGGGAACACGGCATCAGGGCAGCTCCTCCAGGCTCCTGCCCCTGCTGGGATGCTCCTCTGGCAACAGGGAAAGCACCACACTGAGCCCAGGCTGGGAAGAAGGGAAAAAACCACACCGGTGGCTTGGAACAGGAGCCATCCAGGCCGGGGATAATCCCATTACTGCAGCAGCCTCTTGCAACATCTGGACCTGGCTTTTCTCTCGCAGATGTTTCATATCCTGCAGTGCTTGGGAAAGCAGCACAGAGCAGGCTGGGGCTTGGGAGGCTCATGGAAATCTCTCCATCTCTCCTGGAAAGATGGCACAGGTGCAGCAAGGACAGGGCTGCTGATGGCATCGGGCACCAGAGGCTGCAGCTGCAGCCAAAATGCTCCAGTGTTGGAGCTTCTGTCTGGAACAAGGGATCAGCACAGCCCCAAAAGCCTGAGAAAATCCCAAACCCTGAGAAAAGCCAAGGACAAGATCCTATAGCAAAGCAGGGATGGAGGATGATCGCAGGCTGGAGCAGGGGAGGAGTGCAAGGAGTGCCCTGAGAAGGAAGGAGGGGCAGAGCCAAGGCGTGATGAGCTGGCCACAGCACCATTCTCCATCACCCTGCACCTCCAAGGGGGAGAAAGGGAAGAAACTGGGAGAGAAGTCAAGCCTGGGAAGAAGGGAGGAGTAGCAGGAAGGTGTTTTTAAGATTTGGTTTTATTTCTGCACACCTTCCCCATCACCCCAGGACGCCCATCACTCTGGATGTGCAGAGAGATCAGCATTTACTGCAGGAGGAAGAAGCTCAGGAAATGGGTGATGGCACCTGGGCCTGGCTTAGCATGATCCTGAACCATTGGGGATGCTCCAGCACCTCCATGAGACCTCCTGTGCCCAAATCCAGTCCCTTCCTGCTGGAATTAGCACACAAACTGTAAGCCAGCAGCTGGCACATCAAAGAGGGAACCAGGGAAACAGAAACAAGGTTTTCACCCCATTTCTTCCATCAGCTCCCCTAATTTGCCTCTGCTTTGCTCTCCCCAGGGCTGAAGAGAGGACAAGGATCCCACCCATGCAGCAGCTCCCACCAAGGCTGTGGGCACCAGGGCAGGGCTGATCCCAGGGAGCCTTTAAAATCCCCCTGCACCTGTAGATGGTGAATATTGAAGGGCAGAGAAAGCCAAGCCTTGATGCCAGGATTAAGGAGGACTCTGGGTTTGGGATGGGGACAGAAGAGAGAAGGACAGAGCTGGTGAGGCTGGAAAGCACACACTGCCTGGGACCCCAACTCCAGCACACACCCCCTGCAAAAAACCAACCCCAGAGCCCAGCTCCTGGTGTGCCCCAGAGAAGGACTGGCTTTACTGGGCAGGACGGGCAGCTCAGCAGCACCTTCCAACAGAGGGAACACAGAGCTGTGGGCTCCACACCCTCCTGCCAGAGAGGAACAGCAGAGAAACCTCATGCAAGAACACCAGAGCTCTCAGAGCTCAACCTACAGCAAGAAACAATTACTGGGAGATAACTGGAAAAACATTTTTAGAGTTTCCTCAGAGAAAAAAAAAATCCAAGGCTACTCCACAGTTTCTTATTTTAACTACTTGGAGCCAGCAGGCTGCAGTGGGACTGGGAGCTGGCCTCCATGCACCCAGCCCTCAGCCCTAAATGACCCAAAATTCATTTCTCAGTGTTTATTTGCACAAGAATTTCCCCCAAAACTCCGCGGTTCCCAGACACACATCGCTGCCTAATCCTCCAGCCAAGCTCACCCTGCCCATCTCCCCACCACCAAAATCCTTTGTGATGTTTGCAAAATGCCCCCTTCTGGCAAATTCCAGCTCAGGTTTGCAGGTCAGACCGTGCAGATGAAGAAAACTCCAATAAATCTGTCATTTAACGGAAAATTAATACTGTGTCCTCATGTCAGCACCAAGCCAGGAATAACCTCCTTCCCACAGCTATTGCGTGCTGGGTGCAAGAAGGCCAAATGCAACAAACTTTTCATAAAAAGCACCCCACAAAAATCCAAGTTGGTGATGTTTATGCCCTGGAACAAGGCTGGCAGGGGGCCACAGGCAGCACACGTGGTGACATCCCCGGCTCGTGGTGCCAGCAGGAACCTGGCCCATGGAGGATCCTGAGGCAGAGGAATTTTATTAAATCAGCTGATATCAGTGCAAGAATTGGGGAAGTCTTTGGGATCACCAGACACAAATACAGCAGCAG
>NW_005054500.1:189367-191582 GCF_000277835.1 Geospiza fortis | reverse complement strand
GCAGAAGTAATTGCTCCAAGTGTCACTGGGCTCCAGTAATTAACTGTGGGGTTTTCAGCTCCCTAACTCAGATCTGGGATGTCCCAGACTATTCCTGAGGCTTACTAAAGTAAATTCAAAAGCAAACCCATTCTTGAACTTCACCTGGAAGTTTCAGACGAGCCTGCAAGCTGGACAAAACAAAACCCCACTGAACAGGATGGCTGAGAGCAATCAGCACTCAGGAAAAGGAGCAATAACAGCAGGCAGGAGCCTCCGGAGCTTGGGAACAAGGATGGGAAGAAATAACCCTTAAAACAGGCGTGGGATGAACCAAAAATGGAGCAGGGGACCAGAAATCAACTTGTTGCACCTGTGGCTTTTAGTTCAAGCGTAGTTTCCAGACTCCTCTTTCCAAAGCAGACCCTTCTGCAGCACTTCCAGCTGAATTTATCAGGAGGGGATGCATTTTCCCTCCCCTTGTGATGATGCACCCGCCTCCTCCTCCTCCCCATCAGTGGGTTCTTCCCCTGGACCAGCCCTTTGCACCTGTGCCAGTGATGGCACCACCCAGAGCTCCTGGAGTCCCACCTGGACAAGCTCCTGAGCTCTGGGACAGCTCCTAGGGCAGGAGGAAAGCAAGGCAGAGAGGTCACTGTCACCCCTCTGAAGAACAGAGCCCTCCCTGAGGCCACAGTGGGCACCTCGGTGTCACACAGGGGGACTCGGGTGGCTCTGAGTCTGTAACTTCCCTGGACACCAAGGAGGAGTGGCAGCACAACGTTCCCTCTCCACCCAACACAAACACCCGGTCAGCTCTCTTTGTAATGCACAGAAATCAGATTAATTCCAGGAAAACGAGGTGGCCCAGCAGAAATTCAGCACTCCCAGTCCCTGTCTGGTCAACAAGGCACCAAAAGCCTCTGGAACGAGCCGTCCTGCCAGCACTGGAGCAGGGCACCCAAACCCTCTGGGCAGGAGCTCCAGCAAAGCATCCACCTGCTCCAGCACTTACTGTAACAGACCTAAATTTGGCAATTTTACTTTCCACCAAGCCAATCAGAGACGATACCGGGCAGGGAGCGAGCAGCATTCCATAAATACTTGATTTGAACAGTTCCAGCAGTTTGGACCCGGCAGAGCGAGGGTTTAATCGGCAGTGAGCAGCCAGCCCCGGGGGCTCGGGGCTGTCCCGGCACCGCAGCCCGGTCCCGCTCGGAGCTGCTGCCGGGATCTGTCGTCACTCGGGAAGGATTCGTGCCTTGTTTTATAACAAAACCCGAGGGAGGAGCAGGGAGGTGATATCAGCCATTAATCCCCGCATTTTGAAATCCCTCATCTCATAAATGTTCAGGTGTAAAACCAACGCACCAAGGTGGAGGTGGGAACAGGGACTCTCCACCCAGGCTCTGTGAACACCCGAGTGAGACTTTCTCTCCGTCAGCTTCCCCAAAACCACTAAAACCAGTAATAAGCGAACGCTCCCAAGCACGGAACTCCCACCAGAGCCCACAGAAATGTTCCCCTGGACTCAAACACGCCCTGAATCACCGTGGGCAAGCAGGGAGCCCGTTCCTCGGGAGCTCACACGGGGTGTAAACCCGGCTCAAACCGCTCAATCCCGACACACGCGGCGGAAAATAAACCCAGACCCCGGCCACGGCAGGAACTGCCCCGCTCAGCTTCGGGCTCGTGCTTCCTCAGCAGCTCCAACACAGCCAAAAAACCCCAACAAAGAAAAGATTCCCACGTGATGTTCTATAAAAAAGGGAGGTTTTCCGAAACTAATCCGAACTTCGCGGCTTTGTGAGCATTCTGTGGGACAGGAGGGTTTGTCCTGCAGGTACCTGCGCGGGGGTGACACGGATTTATGGGGTCAGAGCACAAAGAGCAGTGATGCGACACTTCACTCTCGTTGAAGCCGCGGCTCCGGGGGCAGCCCCGGCCCCAGCCCGGGACGGGGCTCGGGGGTCCCGGTGCCGGTCCCGCTGCCAGCCCCGCTCTTACCTCGCTCACCGCATGGCCTCGGCGCCGCACGCTCACGCGGTCCCGGCGATCACGGCAAAACTCTGAGCTGGCGTCGGAAAGTTGAAATGTTTTAAAAAAAAAAAAATCTTAATAAAAGAAAGTTTTAAAACACCAAAAAGAATAACAAAATAAAAACTTTAAAAGCGCCCGAAGGTGCGAGCTCCTGAGAGGGAGTTGAAAAGCAAGAGCAGAGAGCAGCCCCGCTCCG
>NW_005054500.1:173172-188908 GCF_000277835.1 Geospiza fortis | reverse complement strand
GAGCAGAACAATCGGAGGAAGCGCGGCCGCGGCCCCGGTCCGTCCCACGCAGCCCCGGCACCCCCGGCCCCGCAGGCCGAGCCGCCCGCCGGGCTCTGAGGGCTCCGGTCTCTGAGGGCCCCGCGCTCCGAGGGCTCCGGGCTCTGAGGGCCCCGCGCTCTGTCCCCCACAAGGGACCGGGGGCTGGAGCCACATCATCCCCAAGGTCCCTTCCACAGTGACAAGAGGACGCCTCGCCTCGCCTCGGAGCACCCAACACCGGCTCTTCCATCACTACTGAGCAGCCCACATGGCGGGAATTAAATTTACCTCGATTTTCTCCAGGGTTCTGGTTCCCAAATGCTCTAACTCCACTATCTTCTATGTTATCTTCTTTCAAGCTTCTCTGTTCCCTGTCTCAGGGTGGAAGGTCCCTTTTCTCCCCTGCTGGGAGAGCAGACCTACCCAGCCCCGAGCCCACCTGGGCAAACCCAGCTCCTTTGGGCCTGACCAGGTGCTTCAGATCACTGCTTGGAACCAGAAACACCTGGAGAACATCACCAGCCTGCTCCCCACAGAACCATGGAATTATGAAGGCTGGAAAAGCCCTCTCAGACCATCGAGTGCAATAATCCCCCAGCACTGCCAAGGCCACCACTGACCTGTGTCTCCAAATGCCACATCCACACATTTTTTGAACACTGAAATCTTAAAACGAGAGTTTTCCCATCCTAACCATGCATCCTCCTCTCCATAAATCCCTGCAAACCCAGGCCTGCTCTCCACCCATGTTCCCACACGGATAAATAGGAGATCACACAAATAAAAGAATTGCTTTGAAGAAACTGCCTTTATAATATTAAAAATAGTACAGGGAAATGAAATAATTATTTGGACAAGGCTTAGTGGATTTAATTGCTGCTTTTCCATCACGTGTAATTGGTGATTTAAGTGATGCTAACAGTGTTTCCCGTGGAGAGGCAGGTGTGTGCCACAGAACGAGGCTGTTGTTAATAGGATAACCACAATTAAGTGTAATTGGGAGCATCATATCAATCACTCCTTGCAGCAGCACGCGTGCAGGGTTTTCCACCTGCTTTTCCCATGCTTTCCATGATGCACCAAAGCCAAAGAAAATACTTGAAATTCACCAGGGGCAGCAAGAAACTCCTGAACTTTCTGTGCCGTTGGCCCATTGATGGGGAGTTAATCTGAGGGGCAGAATTCCATCCCAACGTCTGATGGAGCAGCATCGTGGCAGGGCAGTGTTTGAGGCTGTGTCCCAAGGAGAGCTCAGCCCTGCTGGTGGCACACAGGGGTCCCATCCAGCCCCCTGCCCACCCCATAAACACCTGGCACCACGGGGAGCACCCACAGAGCTGCTGTCCTGGGGATCAGACACCTGGGGCTGGGGAAACGGGGGCTCTGCTCCAAACTGTGTTTAATATTCCCACTTGGAACATCATTAAGTGCTGTCATCTCCTGTTTTCCTCCTCAGGGGAAGCAGCTAAAAGCTCCCTTTTCCAGGAAAGCTGAGAATCCAAGGGGTTACACAGCTGCCTAAGCTGGGCTTGAAGAAAACCTTCAGATGCATTTAAAAAAATAAATAAAAAGAAAAATCCAATTAACACAAAATCCACACTGACGTGCCCAAATGGCTGAGGGTAACACCTCACAACCCCCAGGCCTTTTTCCCCCTAAACCCCAGCTTTGAGGATGTATCACTGTCCCTGCCTCCCTCCTCACCTCTCCCCCAGCAGACATTTTGCTTCCAGAGCCATCCAAGGACATAACCCCCCCCAGGGCCATCCAAACACGGCTCCTGAAATATCTCTGAAGTGCAAAAAAACCACAAAACAAGAGTGATAAGGAATTAGCAGCCTCTTGGAAACCCAAACAACGTTTCTGCAGTGATGGAGGAGTCAGAAAATGGGATTAAATGTGATTAAGACACCCCCAGCACTCCCTGCTGGGGTGCCTGGCAGGAGCTCAGCCCTGCAGAGCTGCAGCTGCCTTGGCCAGGACACCTCAGCCTTCTGCAGGGGTTCAGATTCACACCTGGGTCGGGTCAGGAGTGGGTCACAAACACCCAGGCTGATAAAAATGGGTCTTGATAAGCTTCTCCTGGTGGGTACCACAGTGTCACCCCATCCCCTGGGCTGCAGGCCCTGCCACTCTCACCTCTCCATAGGTGATGTGTGCCCTGAAATCCATGAAAACACAAGCTCAGGGACTCCTTAATCCTCACTTTTAGTTCAGACCAGGTGCTGCAGGCTCCTTTCCCTGCCCAGAAAGACTCAGCACTTCCCTACTCCTAATAGATTCCTTAACTTTTACCTTCATTAGGTCCCAGCAGTTTCTTGTCTCCTTTCCTTTTCTATTACACTCAGTTCAAATTGTTTCAGCTGATGAGGACACCTGGGCCCAGCACCAGCCTGTGCCCACCTGGGCACTCAGATTTGATGCCCAGCACCACCCACCTCAGCTGGGCATCAAATCCAAGCTCCCAGGTGGGCCCAGGCTGAGTTTTGCCTGGATGCCGTGCCCTGATCCAGGCAGGGAATGCCAGGAACTCCCTCCAGCCCCCACCCCGGGAGTCAAACCCAAGCACGGCCTCCTAAACCCAGGCAATTTCCCACCCTGCTGTGCTTCTGGTGCTCCCCCTGGCTCTCAGGATGGACAAACGCCTGTACCTGGGCAGGGGATGTTTTAAACATGCCCTTAAATTCAGGTGCTTGTAGTGAGTGGGCTCAGAGGAGGCAGGCACGGCGTGGCTTAGCCCAACACCCACCTCCAGAGCCCCAATTAATTCATTAATTGGCCCCTGGGCCGGGTGTGGTGGCCCTGACAGCTCGGGGCACGGATGGGGACAGCTTTAGGCACCAGGGGTGTGGTGGCAGGTGAGGGACAGTGGGCTGCACGCACATCCCAGGGCCCAGCAGCAGATTTGATCCACGTTTTAGATCAAGCTCAGCCCTTTGGCCCCAGCCCCACGGGGAGGGGTGCAGGGGAGGTGCCTGGGCAGGGGATGGTGCCCTCACCCGGCATTGGCACCATCACCCAGGGCTTGGATTGCCGAAGATGAGATGAGATAAAGCAAGGCAGGCCCGCCCACAGCAGGAGATAGAGACTGGTTTTTCCTCCTTTTAACGTTTTAGTGGCCGCAGGAGGAGGCAGAGAAAGGCTCAGCTCATTACCAAAGCCCGCTCATTAATGGGTGCTGTAATGAGGGCTCATTGTGCTCCTGCCCCTGCACCCAGCCTGGGTTAATCCAGCGGTGACTCCTGGCCTTGCCCTGGGCTTTGCTTCTTCCTCCTCTGCAAGGAGAATTGTTTAGGGAAGGGAAGAGCCTGGGAGCGCATCCCTGGACCTGCTCAGCATCGCCCACACCACAAACCACGGCAGGAAATCAGCGAGGGAAACCCGGGGGAAAGGCTGAGCCCCCGAGGTGAGAGCTGGGCACATCCCTGGAGCTGCTCTGCTTCCAGGAGATCCTCCCTGCTGCAGCTCCTGGCTGGTTCTCCATAACTCAGCAGAGAGTTTGCAGGATGTGTTTCTTGGTCTCCCTGTTTTTCCAGCCTGGCTTTGCAGGACCGATGTGCTGCTCCATCTGTGGAGGTTTCTTCACGTGTGCCCCCCCTGCAGGGGTCTCCTTCCATCCCGGAGCGTGCCCTGGGCACCAGCTCCATCCTCTGGCTCTGCTCCACCCAGGAACACGCTGAGGACGATCCTGTCCTGAGGAGAAACCGGCAGCAGAGGAGCGAACATCAAACAGCGTCAGGAGTTCGCACATCCCCAAATCCGCCCCGCGCCCAGGAGAGGCCGAGCCTGCCGGGACAGCGGCATCCCCTGGGACAGCATCCCCTGGGACAGCATCCCCCGGGACAGCGGCATCCCCCGGGACAGCATCCCCCGGGACAGCATCACCAGGGACAGCATCACCAGGGACAGCATCTCCTGGGACAACATCCCCCGGGGACAGCATCCTCTGGGACAGCAGCATCCCCCGGGGACAGCATCACCAGGGACAGCATCACCAGGGACAGCATCCCCTGGGACAGCGGCATCCCCTGGAAAACCATCCCGGGGACAGCGGCATCTGCCGGGACAGCATCACCCGGGGACAGCATCCCGGGATAGCAGCATCCCCCGGGGACAGAGGAATCCCCCGGGAAACCATCCCCGGGAGAGCGGCATCCCCCGGGACAGCATTCCCCGGGGACAGCAGCATCCCCTAGGACACCGTTCCCGGGATAGGGGCATTCCCCCGGGAAACCATCCCGGGGACAGTGCCATCCCCCGGGACAGTGCCATCCCCGAACTCCATGCACCTGGAGGAGGGCAGGAATAACCCGAGAGGTGGGAGGGGGCTGGGGGTTTATCCCGGGCGGAGCAGGCCCAGCCCGTGCCGGTGGCTGCAGGAAGGGACTTGCCGGCGTGGGAAGGGCGGCGCGGCTGAGTCACGGAGCATCGCCCGGCCCGCACAGCCCGGCCTCCCTCTCCAGCTCCATATCCCGCACGGCACCGGCCCCAAATCCACCAGGAAAGGCGCCTTTTTCCCCCTTCACCCCAAAGAACAGCCCCCTCCCTGTTTGTAAGCAGCTCCAACACACCTAACACTCCTTTTCCCTGCTGTATCCCCAGAATCCCCGTTCTTGAACACTGCTTCCCCAGCTGGGCTCTCTCAGAAGCAGCACCCAGCCCCTGAGCCCAGGCACAACCCGGGCTGGACAGGAGTGACAGGGAGCAACAGGCCAGCCCCGAGCAGCAAGTGGGAAAACAAGGAAACATTTCCACGTATTAACTTCATTTCCTCCCTCTCCTCCGGCCTGGCAGCCTCACAGGGGGTTATTAATAGCACAGGGTGGATGAGAGCTGGGGCTGGGGCTCCAGGAGCCCAGGGCCTGCCCTGACACCCCTCTGTGCCCAGGAGGGGATGGTCCTGGTGGGATCCAGCCCCTGAACTCACAGCACATCCCTCTGTGTGAGATCCACTCTCTGAACTGTCAGAGACATCTTTTGTGAAAAATCTTCTTTTAAGATTTTTTCCTTCTGAGAAGCAGTAGCCTCAGAAACAAATGTAAACAATAGGTTATCTGCTGCTGTAGAAAGCAACAAGTCCATCTGAATTGGCCCAGCTTAGATGTTTAGAAAGAATGGCCAATCCAGATCTGAGCTTGCTCGGACACAGTCCGAGAGAGCAAAGTTTGTTATTCATTCTTTACTTTTCTATTCTTAGCTTAGCAAGCTTCTAAAAAGCTCTCTTGCTTTTTCTTTTTAGTACAGTTGTAGCATATGTATATATCATAAAATAATAAATCAAGCCTTCTGATAATAGAATCAAAAATCTCATCTCTTCCCTCAACTGAAAACCCTTGTGACCACTGTCACTCTGAACCACATCCCTGCAGCTGCCCTGCCAACACCTCTCAGGCAGCAGCACTGAGGGAAGCTCAGGGAACAGCCACGCTCTCCCTGCTCCCAACCCAGGGCTCTGGGAATGGCACTTTTAACATCAAACCTCCTGCAATCCCACTGATTTCTCTCTGGGGAGCAGGAAGCTCTGCTCTCCTGTGTTTGCAAAGCAAATGGTGCTGGCAGCCAGCAGGGCAGAAGGAGCAGAGAGGGGGCAGCCAAAGTCACCCCTCGGTGGCACCACGGGACCCAAATCCCCATTTCCCCACCTCGAGGGGACCCAAATCCCCATTTCCCCAGCTCAAGGGACCCAAATCCCCATTTCCCCACCTTGAGGGACCCAAATCCCCATTTCCCCACCTTGAGGGACCCAAATCCCCATTTCCCCACCTCATGGGGACCCAAATCCCCATTTCCCCAGCTCGAGGGGACCCAAATCCCCATTTCCCCACCTCATGGGGACCCAAATCCCCATTTCCCCACCTCGGTGTCCATCCTTTGCTGCCCTCCCTGTGAGGACACGTTTCTCCAGGGACCCTCTCCTGCCATCCCTCACCCCAAAGCCTCCAGGCACGGGGGATGGCGTTTGTGGGACCACCCCCCTGAGCCTGGCTGGGATTAGAGCTGGATCGGGGGGGATCCCGAGCAGGAGCCCCCAGGCTCTGCCCAGCCCCGCTCCCCCGAGCCGGGGGTGCCAAAGCATCGGCCCAGCCGTGCCCGGACCAGCCCCGGCGTGCTTGCTGAGATGGGCACGGCCTCCAAAGGCAGAGCCGGGCGAGCCCCGGGCACATTTCTGCAGCCTGACTCACGCTCTGCCTCTGCAGCAGAGCCCCGGGACAGCTCCTGCCCGGCCACGGGCACGGCAGCTCCAGGGAGGCTGCAGAGAGGGGGCAGACACAGTGGAATGGTGGCAAAGAGCCCTTTCATCTCCAGATCCCCCAGAAATATCCCCCAAGGATCCATCTCCTTCCGGGGGGTCTGCAGTGGTGCAGCTCCAGCAGGGAAAAGAGTCTCCCTGAAAAATATTGCAGCTGGTTTTAAGCGTGAAAGAAATAATTTTATTTATCCAGCCTACTCTGAAATGGAGTTTCACCTACTGCTGCCCTGCAGATGCTGCTGGAGGTAAAACCCACAATGCAGAAAACACCTAATTTCAAATAAAAGCCTTCAGAGCAATGGGGAGTCTCCCACCCACCTTGGAAAGCACCTCAGCTGCCAGATACCCTCTGCAAATCCTGCACCTCGTCTTTGGGGAGGCTCCTGCCCCGCAGCTTCCAGCCCTGCCTCTCCCCTGAGCAAACTCAAACACCACAGCAGCAGCACGACCACTCCCAGCCAGACCTTGGAAGGGTTTCCTGGAGTCCTGGCAGCTCCTCCTGCAATGGGAAATGGAGCCACAATCCCCAGGAAAGCCTTGTGGAGGAAGGGAACTGCTGAGCTGCTCCAGGGGCACCCAGGGTGGCTGCAGGTGATGGATGGAGCTCCCTCACCCAGCAGGGATGGTTATGCCATCCCATTCCATTCCCATTCCATTCCCATCCCCATCCCCATCCTAAGAATTCACAGAATCATAGAATCACTGGGTTGGAAGAGACCTGCAAGACCATCGAGTCCAGCCCAGCCCCAGCACCTCAGCTAAACCCTGGCACCCAGTGCCACATCCAGGCTTTGTTAAACACACCCAGGGATGGGGACTCCACCACCTCCAGTGGTAGATGAGGCTGGGAATGGGAACAGGACCAGGATGGGAATGGGACCAAATGAGTCCAGAACTTTATCACCTTTTTTGTAAAAAACTTTTTCCTGATATCCCCAACCTGTATTTCCCCTGGTGCAGCTCGAGGCTGTGTGCTCTGGCTGTGTCAGTGCTGCTGCAGAAAGAGCCCAGCCCCAGCTGAGCACAGGCACCTTTCAGGAGCTGTGCAGAATGATGGGGGCAGCCCTGGGTCTCCTTTTCTCCAGGCTGAGCAGCCCCAGCTCCCTCAGGGGTTCCTCACAGGAACCATCCCCATCCCTCCAGGTGCCTCTCGCCCAGCCAGGGGGGATCCAGCCCCCTCCAGTGTGGAGCTGTGGTGGGTGACACACCCTGAGGCACAAATAACACCTTGGGAACCTTGGCTTCACAGTTCCCTGCTGTGCTGTCATGTCCATAAATCAGCCTGGTCCCACAAACTCCTGGTCACAGCCTCTGTTCTGTGGCCACTGCAGCTCTCCTGCTCACAGAGTGTCTCTGTCATATTTTCTGAAAAATCCTCTTGCCCAGGATTTCTTTCCTGGGAAGCTGCAAAGCCTCAGAGAAAAAGGAAAACAATAATTATCTGATTTGCTTCTCCTGTGTTTTGCTGCTTTGGAATGTGCTTTGGACGTTGTTTACCAACAGGTGGTTGTTCATTGGTTTCATGTGAATTGTTTTTACTTATTGGCCAATTACAGCCAGCTGTGTTGGAGCTCTGGTGAAAGTCATGAGTTTTTCATTATTATCTTTGAGCCTTCTGTAAGTATCCATTCCCTATTCTTTAGTATAGTTTAGTATAGTATTTTTAATATAATATAAATACTAAAATAAAAAATAAATAATAATAATAAATAAATAAATGAATTCGCCTTCTAAGAACATGGAGTCAAATTCATTATTTTCTCCCTATGACAGAGGACCCCGAAAATACCCCAACAGAGCTCAGTGTCCCCCTAGACCCAGATCCCAGAAAATGGTGGGGCAGTTTTTGTTCAATGGAGATCCCAGAAAATGGTGGGGCAGTTTTTGTTCAGTGGAAAAGCAGAGGTGAACCTCCCCCTGGATGAACCACGTTCCAGGTCTGTTCCAGGTCTCCCTGCCTCCCCTTCCCCCAGGGCACAGGTGTCTCAGGAGCCTCAGAACTCCCAAAACAAGGAGCTGAGGCTGCTGGGTGAAAGCAGAAAATATTCCCAGGGCACCCAGGGGTGTGAGAGGATTCAAGAGGAGGAGAATGGGCGAGGCAGAGGGGCTGGCAGGGGAGGTGTGCCAGTAAAGCACCCAGGGCACCCTGCCCTGATCCCAAACCATCCTTGCTCCAGCCTGGGAAGGGCCCTGCAGAGCTGCAGTTTGCTCCAGCCTTCAGAAACAGCTGAGCTGATGCAGCTCTGGGTCAGAACTGGGGGATTTCCTCAAATGGAGCTCAGCAAAGTGCAACAGCCCCATCCCAGAGGGGCCTTGGAGCTGGGCCAGGTGGGAGCCCAGGGAAGCCGAGCTGTGCCATCCTCCCCAGGGCGCCTGAGCAGGGAGCCGCTCACAAAACCAACACCCAACGAGGCAGGAGGTGCATTTGGGATGTGGAACAGGAGCAGCAGAGCCCAGCTTTGCTCCAGGCACCCAAACATTGGCACTCGCCAGCTCCAAGCGTCACCTTGATGAAAATCTACAGGCACACGCCGGGGAGTTTTCTGTTTTAGACTGGCTCTTGGGGCTCTTCTGGAGAAACAACAACAGAAAGCAGCACTCCTCCTTCCCTGGGCCTGGCTCACTTCCAGATTTTACGTTTTCCCCCTGGTTTCACACCAAGAGGCACCTTATTATCATAAACAAATAGTTTATCCAAAAGGAGATGGGAGATAACAGCACATCCTTGGCACATGGAATAACTTCCCTGGCTTGCACAAAAGCTCAGGGAAAGCTGCAGCAGAGTGTGGGGGGAGGAATCAGATCAAACAGCTCAGATGAAACAGAACAAACCTCCAGATCAAAGCTAGAACAGCCTCACACGTCACTGTCCCACGGCAGTGACCGGGAGCAGCAGGAGGAGGAGGAGGAGGAGGAGGAGGAGGAGGAGGAGGAGGAAGATCCTCAGACGTGCTGGAAACACATGTGGGAGCTGCTATGGGAGTTGTGCCAAATCTCACCTGGGTTTGTGGGAGGAAGCAGCAAATCTTCCCATGCTGAGCCCTCAGCATGGACACCCAGTGGGATCTGTCCCAATGGGATCTGTCCCAGCAGGATCTGTCCCAGTGGGATCTGTCCCAATGGGATCTGTCCCAATGGGATCTGTCCCAGCCGGGTCTGTCCCAGTGGGATCTGTCCCAATGGGATCTGTCCCAGTGGGATCTGTCCCAGTGGGATCTGTCCCAATGGGATCTGTCCCAGTGGGATCTGTCCCAGTGGGATCTGTCCCAGCAGGGTCTGTCCCAATGGGATCTGTCCCAATGGGATCTGTCCCAGCAGGGTCTGTCCCAGCTCCCAAGGGGCTGGAGGGGCTCCCAGCACAGCTCCAGAGGGAGCAGGTCCCAAAGCCCCTCTGTGGTGGGTGGGATATTCCCAAGGAAAAAACAAAAAATCAGAGCAGAGCCGAACTTGGGAAAAGGGACTGAAGGAGAAATCCCAGAGGGAGCAGAGGGGAACAGGAGAAGGGTGGTGGAAAATCCCTGCCCACCTTTGGGAGGTGCCAGGTAGTGCCCAGGAATGCTTCCCAAAGGGTGGGGAAGAGGAGGGAGCCCTCCTCAGCCAGGACTGGGGAAGGGTCGGGGCATCCCTGGCACCCTCCTGCCCTTGTGACATCCCTGCTGCAGCCTGGCCTGGCCCCAGGACAGCCCTCAGGGCTTTTGGGGACATCTGAGGGCAGCACAGGTGGCACCAAGGGACACTGGAGGGCAGCAGGGGTGGCACCCCCAGCACTGCCCCCACGGTCCCCGAGCAGGACAAGGGAGGTGGCCCAGGCCGAGCAGGGCCCGCCAGTGAGGATGGGCAGGTTCACACCAGGCTGGGAACGAACCTGGGCTGGGAATGAGCTCAGCCTCGGGGGTCTGGAGCCCCGGGAGGGCCGGGCTGGGCCGGGTTGTGCTCCTGGTCCCTGGGTGTGGTCCCGGGTGAGGCTGCTCAGGGCTGCCCGTGCCCCCAGGGCTGCTGGCTCCGAAGGCATCCTGGGGAAGGAGGAAGAGAGAGATGTCCCAAAGAAAGGATGAACTGATGGAAGCTGGGGCTCAGGGAGAGCCTGGCCGTTGTTGGGGTCATTGTGGCTCTCAGCAGCCCTCACAGGGGCTCAAGCCCTTTCCAGGGCTGACCCTGCAGGGAAGTCCCTCTGTTCATCCTGTAGGAATTCTTTCCTCTAGTCCTGTTTTTCAGACTCAGCCCTGATCACGTTTTAATCAGATTTGTCTCCTTTGCCTTTGGCATTCCTTAATCTCGGAGATGCTTCCCATAAATCACTGCCAGGGCTCCCACAGGAGGCTCCAGGTCCCACCAGACAATCCTGACCTTCACACCAGCGACCCTGAGAGCCCCGGGAGATTTCCATCACTGCCTCCTGCTCTGGAACCAGCGCCTAAAGCCCCAAATCCCTCTGCAGCTCTCCTGCAGCCCCTCCAGGCCCTGGCAGGGCTCTGAGCTCTCCCTGGAGCTTCTCCCGTCCAGGTGAGCACCCCCAGCTCTCCAGCCCGGCTCCAGGGGGTTCCGTGGCCTCCTCCAGCAGATCCTTGAGGAACTCAGCCCCTCATTTATTGGGGTGGGGGTTTCTTGGGAACTTTCTTCTTGGAACCATCCCTCATCAACCACGGGCAGTGCTCGGACATCAAATCCCGGTTCTGCTTTCCCAGCCCCTCGGAGCTCCCGCCCATCCGTGCCGAGCCCGCCCTGCCTCAGGCACTCCGTGTCCCAGCCCGCCCTCCTTCGGAAAACAGGAATTTCTCTTTTACTGCAGCAAACACACAGAGCCTGGCAGGGGCACCTCTGTCCCGCTCCCATCCCGGGCTCTGTCCCGCTCCCATCCCGGCTCTGTCCTGTCCCCATCCCGGCTCTGTCCTGTCCCCATCCCGGCTCTGTCCTGTCCCCATCCCGGCTCTGTCCTGTCCCCATCCCGGCTCTGTCCTGTCCCCATCCCGGCTCTGTCCTGTCCCCATCCCGGCTCTGTCCTGTCCCCATCCCGGCTCTGTCCTGTCCCCATCCCGGCTCTGTCCTGTCCCCATCCCGGCTCTGTCCTGTCCCCATCCCGGCTCTGTCCTGTCCCCATCCCGGCTCTGTCCTGTCCCCATCCCGGCTCTGTCCTGTCCCCATCCCGGCTCTGTCCTGTCCCCATCCCGGCTCTGTCCTGTCCCCATCCCGGCTCTGTCCTGTCCCCATCCCGGCTCTGTCCTGTCCCCATCCCGGCTCTGTCCTGTCCCCATCCCGGCTCTGTCCTGTCCCCATCCCGGCTCTGTCCTGTCCCCATCCCGGCTCTGTCCTGTCCCCATCCCGGCTCTGTCCTGTCCCCATCCCGGCTCTGTCCTGTCCCCATCCCGGCTCTGTCCTGTCCCCATCCCGGCTCTGTCCTGTCCCCATCCCGGCTCTGTCCTGTCCCCATCCCGGCTCTGTCCTGTCCCCATCCCGGCTCTGTCCTGTCCCCATCCCGGCTCTGTCCTGTCCCCATCCCGGCTCTGTCCCGTTCCCATCCCGGCTCTGTCCCGCTCCCAGCCCGGGCTGGCCCGGGGCAGCCGGGGAACCCAGACTTTCCTTCCCTGCCTTGGGCTTTGCACGGTCCCAGCTCCGGACCGGGGCTGGCAGGAGGGGAGGGGGCCAGGACAGCGCCCTTTGTAGACAAAACTCTCTTTTGTCTCTTCAAAAAGGAAAGAAGCCCAGAATCTCTCCTCGATTAAGTGAAAAAGCCACTTCATAGGCCCAGGGGGCTTCACCTCAAACCTAAGGATGGCCAATTGGACAGGAGCCAAAAAGTCCCACCTGGGCAATTTACCAGAAAAAGAAGTGAACAAAGAAATGAATGCATTTTTGCCTTTTGTGGGGTGTTTTATCAGTAGCAAGAACTTCTGGCATCTAGCTCGGCTTTTTCCTGTTTGTTATTTTGCCTTTTATTAAACCTTTTTGTTTCCAACACTGCAACAGAAGCCTGCTGAATTGTATGCCTCTAAGGGTAGCTGAGCTATCTTGGGTGTGTTGTGGTCCTCCAAGATCTTATGAGACCTGGCTGGAGGAGGCTCCTGTAACAGAGGGGGGGTCAGTGGGGCTGTGGTGCCCACCCTGGGGCTTCGGGGTGGGATGGCATTCCCCCATCCCAGCAGGAGCTGCCACCAGCTCTGCATCAGAACCCAACCTTCAGCAGGCCCCAGAGGAGATAAAACCCCAATAAACATAAAACCATCCCAAAGAGAATAAACCAGCTGTGCTGGGGGACAGCAGTGGGGACAGCAGTGGGGACAGCAGTGTGGGTGTGAGGGGCTGTGACACAGCACAGGTGTGCAGCTCTGCCCCACAGTGCCCCTCCCTGGGGCACACACGCTGGGCTCAGGTGCCCCTGGGGCCTGGCACGCTGCAGTGCTGGCTGTGCCTGCCTGGCTCCCACTCCCTGGGGAGTCACAAAGATTTGGCACCCAGGGTCCCCTCATGGTGTGGGACCCCAAAAACCCCACAGCTCCCAGCACCTGCAGTCCCCTCACACCCAGGTGCCAATTCAGGTGGCACCAAAGCCACCAAACCCGTCCAGGGTCACAGAATGACTGATTTGGGTTGGGAGGTCCTCAAAGCCCACCCAGTGCCACCCCTGCCATGGCAGGGACACCTCCCACTGTCCCAGGCTGCTCCAGCCCCAGTGTCCAGCCTGGCCTTGGGCACTGCCAGGGATCCAGGGGCAGCCCCAGCTGCTCTGGGCACCTGTGCCAGGGCCTGCCCACCCTGCCAGGGAACAATTCCCTATTCCCAATATCCCATCCATCCCTGCCCTCTGGCAGCTCCTGTCCTCCCAGGGTGTCCCCAGGGTGTCACAGACCCCTCACCCTGGGGTGTGACTCGGAGCTGTTGATGCTGAAGGCTCGGGGCACTGAGGGAATATGAAGTTCTGGCTCACCTCTGAGTTTTCCCCTGTCATGTCCCCAAAAAGAGCTCCAGGGCCCCAGGCTGCCCCAGGGGAATTTTGGGGAGACCCAGCTCAGCTGGACATACTAAAAGAACAAAGTGGAACAGTTTTAAACTAAAAGAGGAGAGATTTAGATGGGATGTTGGGCAGGAATTGTTCCCTGTGAGGATAGGCAGGCCCTGGCACAGGTGCCCAGAGCAGCTGGGGCTGCCCCTGGATCCCTGGCAGTGCCCAAGGCCAGGCTGGACAGGGCTTGGAGCAGCCTGGGGTATGGGAAGGGGTCCCTGCCCTTGGAAGGGCTTTAAGGTCTCTCTCATCCGAGCCTTTCAGAGATTCTGGATTCCATGAGCTGCAATATGGGAGCTCTCCCTTAGAGGTCAGCCCAGCACCAAACGTGGCCCGGATTCCCGGCATGGAGGCGATCCCTGCCCAGAGCCGGGATTTGGCCACCAAGGCCCTCCAGGGTGGGCAGGGCACGGTCCCCAGCGCCTGCAGCCTCTCCCCTCGGGAATATCCCCAGGGACATTCCCAAAAGCTGAGCTCTCCTCTCCTGCTCCTTTCCATGCGTGAACAGAGAGCTCTGAGCTCTGTGTCTGCCCCACCCGGGGATCCCCTGCCTGGGGAAAGCCTGGCCAGCTCCAGATTTTGGGGAGCAGGATGACCTGGTCCTGCTGCTGTGACATTTTCCATGCCCAAAACAGCCAGGACAACCCCTCAGAGCTTTTCCTTCAGGCTCAATTCCTCCTTCCCTCCGCCCTTCTGGCAGACAAATACGACTCAGCAAAGAGACACCCTCCCAAAAAACAAAATTAAAAACCCCAAAAAAACCCCTTCACTGACAGTTCCTGCATCAGAAAGAAAATTACTCTTCTTTCTTTGTTGTTTGTCTTTTTCTTTCCCAAATCCCTCCAGCATTAAACAGATTTCAGCATTGTTCTAAAAATAGAGGGATTAGAAATAATCCTCCAGCATGGAGCGACTGTGGGGATGTGGCACTGGGGGCTGGTGCCTGCCCTGGGGGCTGAGCTGGGGGGGACCCAGGAGCCCCAAAAACGGTGAGGAGGGGACATTGCTGTGTCCCCAGGACAGGTGTCCCTGACAAGGTGTCCCAGGGCTGACCCTGGCTGTGCTGAGCCACCAGCTGGGAACTGAGCCCATAAAATGGGATGGGATGGGATTGGGATGGGGTGCGATGGGGTGGGATGGGATTGGGATGAGACTGGGATAGGGATTGGGATGGGACTGGGATTGGGATGGGTTTGGGATGGGATGAACAAACTCCACTTGATCCATGGAAATAGGGAAGGAACTAAAGCAGTTGCCCCAGGGGTGGCAGGTGACATAAAGGTCACCAGAGCATGGCAGCCTCTGGGCACAGGAGCCTGAGGACCTTGGCAGCGCCACAAACCCCTGGTGTTCCCTCACAGAGCAGAGTTGTTGTGTCACAGAGTTGTTGTATCGGCGCTTTTCAAATCACTTTGGAGAAAAAAAGGGGGAAAAAAAGAAACACTTCAAAGTGTGAGATACATTCCTGTGATGACAAGCGACTTCCAGGAGGTTTTGTCTGCAGGAATTTGTTTGCAGCAAACGAGTCAATTTGTGTTTACAAGGAGGCAATTAGAGCTGAGAGTTTGAAGCGTTCCCAGCGGGATGGGCCATCCCAAGAGCTGATCCCGCTGTCCTCATCATCATCAGCGCTCCACTGCCACGTGCTGGGGGGAGGAGAAAACAACCCAGGCACAGGTGGAATCCATCTCCTGTATCCCCTGCATCCATCCCTGCCAGAGCTGGGGGTGCAGCCGAGGGGATAGAATTTTCTGGCACCACAGAAATCAGGGCATTAACCACCCCCAGACAGGAGCCAGGACCCCCTGGATAACCCCAGCCCCTGCCAGGGAATCCCAGCTTTGCCATCACCTCGGGAGAAAAGGCCCCTGCAGCTCCTGCAGGCTCAGAGCTCAGGTGGGATGTGGAAAGGGAACCCCGGCGAATGTTTTCAGCCAGGAAGGATTTGGGATGCAGGGAAGGTGCCTGGAATAACACCCAGCAGGCTGTAGGGAGGCTGGATGGGAGCACAGCTCCAGAGGGGGAGTTTGAAGCCTGAATTTTGAGCTCCTGACCCAGGAACTCCCAGGCACACCACGCTCACCCCTGCCCAGCCTTTCCACGGTTCTTTTGGCTCCTCTGGCAGAGTCGTCCAGCCCTGGCAGTGCTGACCCAGCCCCACGTGTCATTTTCCCAACTGATCGCATTCCAGACTCTTCCCACGTGTAAAATGAAGGAGAATCAGCAGAGCTCCTCCTCCAGCTCCTGCCCTCTGCCCCTGCCCTGCCTGGGCAGCTTTCTCCCTCCCTAAATTCAGCCGGGGGTTCTCAGGAGCCCCATCCCCACCGAGCTGGTGGCTCTGCCCCGAGCTGGTCCCTCTGTGGCTGTCAGGGGTGGCCCAGCCGCTGCCCCTGTCCCGGGCTGTCCCCACGCGGGGAGGTGACAGCAGAGGCTCCCGTGGGAGGGACCCTGGGGACACAGCAGGGATG
>NW_005054500.1:167275-173145 GCF_000277835.1 Geospiza fortis | reverse complement strand
CTGGGGTGTGACAAACACCAGCGGCACAGTCAGAGCTGCTGCTGGCCCACACCAGCCTTATTTAACCCCAAAGGAGAAGCCAAACCCTCTGCTCCAGAGCTTTGGGAGCTGCCGGAGGCTTTTCCACTGGGATGAGGGGGGTTATTCCCAGCTGAAATGCAGCAGAAAACAATACAGTGAAATAAACATTAAAATATACTTAAAAGCATATATATTTAAATATTTAAAAGCATATATATAAAAATAAATCAAAATATGTAGTTATATATAATTCTATATTTTATATAAATATATATTTATTATGTATAAATAATTAAAATATTTTAAGCATACATATAAAAGTAAATATATGTAATTATAAGTACATATAATTTATGTATAATTGTATGTATAAATACATCCAATATATGTAATTATAAATACATATTTATTATGTATAAATAGTTAAAATATTTTTAAGCATACATATATAAAAAATATATGTCATTATAAATGTAATGAATAAATAATAAAAATATTAAGAAGAAATCCCTGCTGGAGGGGAGAGCTGTGTTGGGGCAGCCCTGAGCCCTCTCTGTGGGGTCCCAGGGAGGAGGCTGGCACTGGGATGTTGGAAAGCTCCTTGGGTGCCTGAGGGTGTCTGGAGGCCAGCGAGGTTCTGCAGCAGCTGCTCAGCCACAGCTGCTGGGGCAGGAGCAGAACCGTGGCCAGGGCAGGGTGTGATTGATTCCAACATGAACCAGGGATGGATCCAGGCTGGGAAAGGGAAATTGAAGGAAGGCCCAGGGAGCAGAGGGAGCTCTGATGGAAGCTCAGCATCTCCAGAGAGGCTTTGGGAAGTGGGAGGAGGTCTGGGAGGAGGCAGAGCAGCAGCAGGGGGAGCAGGAGAGGCTGGCAGGGCTCGGCCTGGGGATCCCCAGGGGGTGGAGAGGGACAGGACAGAGCCTCACCCCAGCTCATGAAGGGCACAGCTCATCAGGCTCTCCCGATAATTACAGCTCCTCGCAGATTCAATTCCTGCCCGCAGAGGCCAAGACTCTTCTCCTGGCTCTCCCAATGAGTTTGGAAATCCTGGGAAGCACTTGAGGAACACATTCAGCACGGTCCAGGATAAAACCTGCCCTGCTCTGGCATCCCAGCAATGTCCCAGCCAGGGGGGGGCACCTCAGAGCCAGGGAATCTCTGCTCCTGTCACTGCAGGAGCCCAGGAACAGGGACAATCTGCCTTGGAGCCTTAGAGGATGGAGAATTTCCAGGGCTCATTTAATGAGGGTTTGAGGAGCTTCACCCTGTTCCAAAGGGTCTCTGTTGCCTTCTCCCATGGAAAATTCCACCTCACTGGCAAATAACCAACAGACAAAGAGGAAGGGAAAGAAAAACATCAAATCAAGGATAAAATAAGCACAAAACCACCAGTGAAATCCAATGTTCTCTAAAAATCTGCAGTTTATTCATTAGAATTCAGTGAAAGGAACATTCATTTTAAAACACAATCAATACATTAAAAACTTGAAAGGACTAGTAGCAATGAGACCAGGAAGGAAACAAAAAACCCCAAATTCAGCCAGGTTGGTCACCTGGGAGGAGCTGCCAGCCTGGCAGCAGGGAGGGGCAGCTGAGGACAAGGGCAAATTCATTATTTCCTTACAACTGAGAGGCTTTTTGGGATTTTAGTTTCTCACTTCACCCAAATGGAGCTTTGGGGTGACTTAATGTGGGTGAGAAGAGCAGGAGGCCCCAGCTGGAGAGGAGGGAGCCCAGAATTCCAGGGCAGAGGGAATGTGAAATCTGGGTCTGAGTGCCCCAGGAATGCTCAATGAGAAACTTTCCCACCCATCCCTGTGGGGAATGGGGCAAACCCAATCCAGAGAAACTTTTAAAAGCACCATTAGGTGAAAAGTTATTAATTAGAAGACAAAAAAAAAAAAATCTCTGCAGAGCTAAATCAGGGACAATTGCCACCTCTGCTGGGGAAAAAGGGGGGGAAATCTGCTTTGGGCTGGATTTTAGCATTCCAGAAGCTCTCCTCTCCTCTGATCCTGAAGTTCAAGGCAGTGTCATTCCAGGGAGATGTTTTAGTGATGCAGAGCCCAGGGCTGGAGCTCCCTGGAGAAGGGAAGGAGGAGAAGGTGGGGAGCCCTGCTAATCCCAGGATTATCTAAGGAGCAATCCTCAGGCACCAGGGTGAAATCCCAGCCTGGCCAGGGAGCACCAAGGGGAGAGGAAACCTGTCCAAGAGCATTTCCTTACACCAGCCAACAGCATCTCCTGCACGAGGATTGAAGAAAAGCCCCAGTTTGAGATAAAATAACGTCAGCAGACAGCAGGAAAAGCCTCAGCTGAAACCTGTGAACATTTTACAACATTTGGAGGGAGGAATCACCAAAATCCACAGATTCAGATTAAAAACAACACTGAAAAGCAAAGAAGGACAGCTGAGTGTGACAGAGGAGGGTTAAGGACATCTCAAGTGTGTGCAAAGTGTGTTTGTGAGGCCTGGGGGGGCTGGGCAGAGCCCCCAGCACATTCCCAGGGAGCAGGGTGGGATCTGGGCACAGCAGCAGCAGGAATGGCCTTTTATCCATGGGAAAAGCAAACCACAGCACTTGGAAAGACAAGACACACGAGTAAAAGAACAGTCTGTAAAATTTCCCCATGATTATAAAATGCAAAACTATACAAAAATAGAGAAAATTGACCGTTTTCTTATGTGTATAAAAACAAACAAACAAACAAAAGAAAACCCCCAAGTCCCCAGAATGCAACACAGAACCTCTTGGCAGGCTGACCCCAAGGGCAGTGGTTCCATCCCAGCTTCACAGCCCCAGCCCCTCACTTCCCTGCAAGGAACAGGTGAATTCCTCAAGTTTTTCCTAAAAATCCTGGCAGGACCTTCTGCTGTTCCTGACTTTTGTGACTGGTTTCTGGCTGGGAAGCCCTTTTGCATAAGAAGCCTCAGTGACCACCCCAGATGTGAGCTCCTGGGGTAAGGCAGTGTTGGACTGACCCAGCTCCAGCCCAGCTTTGTTCCCATGGATGCCAAGTGGGGATTTTTGGGAAGAGTGGCTCAGCAGGCAGTGAAATCCAATCCCTACTGCAGTCATCATTTACAGGCTGAATTACTGCACTAGAAATTCCAATTTCTTTGGGTTAATGAGGCAGAATCTGCCAATAATCCAGCAAATTAGTGACTAAACTGCATTAGGAAAACTCATTTGAATTCCAGAGATATTTGCCTCATTGAATTCCCATCGAATTAAGAGGAGAAACCTTTGGTATAAAGTCAGATGACCAAGCCTTGGCTGTATTGCTCCCACTGAACCTCCCCACCTCGTACCTACACCCACCCCAGGATCCCAGGGCACCCTGGAACATTCATTTAGCACCCAGACATTCCCAGCCCTCAGCAGGACTTTGGCTGAACAAAGCTCCAGAGCCTGGAACCCCCCAGATGCCTTTGGTGAGATGCTGCAAGGAAATAAAACAGGGATTAAACCCAGCCAGGGTGTGACAGTGGCCCCGTGGTGTCCCCAGCAGGGTGTGCCCGTGGTCTGTGTGCTGGGATGGGGTGAGATGGGCACAGAGCTGGCCCTGTCCTTGCTCCAGGGAGGGATTTCCCATGTTCATTAGCAGCTGTGCTAATGAGGGGAGACAATCCCCCAGCGAGGGCACTTTCACCACATTGTCCTCTCCAGGGGTGGCAGTGGCACCAGGAGCCAGGTGTGTCCCAGAAAACCCTCCCTGGTGTCCCAGAGGGATGAGGGAACAGAACCATGGCACAGCAGGTTCCTGTGGACTCCCTGCAGCAGGGCTGCCAGGAAAACAGGGAAAAATCCAGGTCTGAGCCCCTGGATGCACAGATGGATGTGCTCAGCCTCAGCAGGACAATCACAGCACACACAGAGGCTGAACCAAGCCTGGCCCTGCCTGCCCTGCTCCTTCCCACACATCCAAGGACAAGGCAGAAGGAATCTTTTCTCAAAAGGAATATCAAGACCTCATTTTGCTTGGGGGGGAAAAAACCCATCGAACCCAAATCAGCTCCTTGTGCCTGGAAATCCAGGGATGGCAGCTGATGGAGCCACATCCATGTGGAGCAGGAGAGCAGCAGGAGGGTGACCCAGCAGGGCAGGACTCAGCAGGAAAATCGAGTCTGGCCCAAGCAGAGCCATCCCTCACTCCACAAATGTGGTAAAACTCCAGTATTTCCACTTTGGGATTTTTTTTTTTTTTTTTTTTGAATGCTACAAACTCTGCTACAAAGAAAAATAGAGAAAGGGCAATGAGGTGGGGGGAAATAAAAAATCACTGGTAATGGAATTAAATCAGAACACAGAGCTTGGACAGGACAGGGAAGCAGCTTTGTGTCATGGATTGGGGGTTTGGGATCACAGAGGGGACCAGGAGCCTGAACAGATGTCACAGGAGCTCACAGGACAGAGTCTGTCCCCTCAGCTTGTGTTCCTCCTCCACGTTCCTTCAAAGAGGCAAAAATTCCCAACCCTCCAGCAGCTTCCAGGTTTTTTGTTCCCTCCAGACAGGAGGAGTGAAGCCCAATGCAGCTGCGGTCCATCCCAAATTCCAAGGAACACAAAACTTTCCTCCTGTGGGTTTATGCAAAGAAAACAACCTTAAAATAATAAAATAAAATTAAAAAGCCACAAAGCTTCCTTTTGAGAAAGTAACATCATCTGCCACTTCACAGCTACAGGCATGATGCAAATTTAGCTTATTTCAAAGGCCTCATCCCTGTCCCCATGGCCCTGGAGAGGCCAGGAGCCCAGGACAAAGCACAGGAAAGGATTCCACCAGGAATTCTGCACCGGCAAGACAGACCACAACAAAGAAGGGACCAACACTTTGTTCTTCAAAGGGACACCATGGACAGCACATCTTTCTGAGCAAACTGAAACTAGACCTGGAGAACGTTATCAGCACGCACACAAAAGCTCCTGCTTTCCTTTGGGGTAAGGACAAATCAAATAAATAAAAACGTGGCTGCAAAGTTCCCCTTTCCAGCTGCCTCGCCCCATCCTTGCTCTGGAACAAGCAGCACCTCCCTGCTCCCCACACTGAGCCCGGGCTGGAAGACATTCAAAGTGAGTCTGAACCAAAACGTTTCATCCACAAGAAAACAGCCCCATTTCTCTCAGAACTCTGCCCAAGGCCTGTTCCCCCAGCCCCAGTCCTGCACAAACCCCAACCTGCCACACCAGCAGCGGGTCCATCCCCAGCTTCTGCCAGGGGCTGCTGCTGCTGCACTTGGTGTTGGAGAGGGCTGGAAAACCAGAAAGTGCCTCAGTGGTGATGAAGGAATCCTGGAGGCAGCTCCAAGCTGCTTCCAGAGCATCCACAGGGGCAAGGCCACGGATGTTTGCAGGAGAGGAGCATCAGCCCAGCTTAACTCAAGTCCTCCCCAAACTGCTCCTGGTTTTCTCCCTCCCTTTGCTCCCCTTTCAGCCCTGCCCAGAGCAGCCTCAGCATGGTGACATTCCTGCAGCCTTTTGGCTTGGAAACAGTGACATTCTTGCAGACACTCAGCCTCGGTGACACGGTGACATTCCTGCAGCTACTCAGCCTCGGTGACACTGCACACGGTGCCCCGGCAGGCGCCGTGCCCCGGGGTGGCCCTGCCCTTGAGGGGCTCGGTGCAGCGCTCCCGGCTCTCGGTGTCCCCGCTGCCATTCCCAGGATGCTGTGGCACGCCCTGGGCGATGCCCACAGGTTTGCCCCTGGCACGGTGCTCCGGGGAGCAGGCGAAGCCAAAGCTGGGGGGCAGCTCTGCCTCTCCCAGGGGTAACAAGCGGGACAGCTTGGGGACATCCCCGTGGTAGCGGAAGGACCCGGCCGCCTCCCGGGCACGCCTCGCC
>NW_005054500.1:164623-166872 GCF_000277835.1 Geospiza fortis | reverse complement strand
CAGGCTGGCCACCCCCCAGTTGCAGCTCTGGAAGGAGCCCGGCGAGAAGCCCAGGGACATTCTCTCGTCACATTCAGCCAAGGACTCTTTCTGTCCGTAGCCATCGTCAAAGGCCTCGGCGATGTCCTCGCCCGCAGTCAGCTCCGCGTGCTGCTCACACTCCCCTTCCCCGTCCTGCTCCACGTCCACCACGTCGAAGGTGACCATGGTGGGGAGGGCAGGGAGGTTCTGGGTGAAGGACGAGCTGGAGGCCGAGCTCCCCAGGCTCTCAGAGAGGCTGGAGAAGAGGATCCAGCTGCTGGCAAACTCCACCAGAGCCTGAGAGAAGCTCACGGCATGCTCGGGCTCGCTGCCCACCTGGGGCTCACCGGGGCCGGGCTCTGCTCCGCCGCCATGCTCCTGCTCGGGCAGCCTGAACCCAGGGAACATCCCTGCCTTGGCTGGGGCCACACTGCCATGGATGGGGTCCCCAAACATCCCACAGTCCAGGTCTGCATCAAACCCCGGGTTGTTCTTTGTGAGCTGAATAAGGCAACTTCCGGGGGCTTTTTGGCTGTTGTAACAGTTTTCCAGACACAGAGCCCCTGGGAAATCCCTCCACTCTGGATTTTCAGCCCGAGCCACTGCAACCCCACCATTGACAGCCCGGCTTGGGGTGTGGGAGGCCACCTGCTCACTCCCAAGGCCACTCTGACTCTTGCCAATGGAGCTGGCTGCTCTGGTTTTACATTCAATGCACTGCTTTTCCCGGGGACACTTCTCCTTGCTGGAGACATCCAGGCGTTTCAGGACTGGCTCCCTCTGCAGCTCCCAGTACAGCAGCTCTTTCTGAATGGCTGCAAGCCCCTCTTCTTCAGTTTCCATCAGCCCTCTTTTCTGATCCATCATCTGCTGGATGAGGCTCTTCTCGGCAGGGAGGCAGAAGTCCATGAAGTAGCTGAAGATGCCCTGGCGTGGGACTTTGCCCTCGAACAGGGATTCCTCCCCATGAGAGGGGCTCATCAGGGTGTCAAACTCGTAAAGTGCATCGCCGCTGTAGCTGTCCCGGGGCAGTCGGTCCTTCTTGAGCTCCTCTCCAGCCTCATCCTCCGGCCCTGGTGTGGTGGAGTCATAATACCCCTCATCACTGTTCGGGGCAGACTCCTGCTGGTCGCTCTGGGGCGTCAGGAGGTCAACGCCGTCCATGGCATCCCCCATGTAGGGGTGGGCATCAGCCTCGTGAGAGGTGTGTGTCTCCAGGCTGCTGCTGGACACCTGGGCCCCGTAGCTCCTGTCCCCCGGCACGGCGCTGTCCCACACCTGGTGCAGGTACTCCTCAGCCTCCTCAGGGATGGCCATCTCCTCGCCGCCGCCCTGGTAGGTGACGAGGCAGGAGCTGCGTTTGGCGGCGTCGCGGCTGCGCTCCACCGAGATGCTGCTCTCGGCGATGTCGGGCTCGGCGATGTCGTCCCCGCAGCCCGTCAGCGAGTCAAAGCTCTTCAGAGAGGTGACGTCCCCCAGCATGAGGCTCAGCAGGTCGCCAGAGTGCAGGCAGGGAGGCTCATTGTCCATGAAGTCAGGGTGGAAGGCCAGCAGCAAACTCTCACGGTCAAACTCAGCGCAGGCAGCAGCCTCAGGCTCCGATTTTGCATCTGGAACGTCCCCGGTCCCTGGCATGGCCATCGTGTCACCCTCGGAGGTGCCTCCATCCACTGTGGGGCCCGTGGGCTCAGTGGCCTCACCACAGCTGGAGTCACCCCCTGAGTCCCCTGGGCCAGCTGTGGCCTCAGGGACTGGCCCTGCTCCCCTGCCCTCCACGGCCCCTCGGCTCTCCGCTCCCATCCCAGGGGCATTCCCGGCCTCCTCGGTGTCCCCGTTCCACTCGGGGAGCTCTGCCTTCTCGCTCTCGGCAGCCTTGCTCTTCCGGTGCCGCCGGATGCTGTTAAAAAACCCTTTCAGCCCTTTCTTGGGTCTGGGGCACAAGGATTTCTCCCCGTTGGGCTTTTTGTCACAGCCCTCGATGCTCCCGGGGGGAGAGCCGTCCTGCTGGCCCAGCTCCGCCCTGCTGCCAGTGTCCAGGGCCAGCTGGGCACTGCGGGAGCCGGGCAGGGGCCCGGGCTGCCCGTCCCTGCCGCCCTCCGAGGGGCTGCCCGGCCGTGCCACACCGCCCTTGTCACAGGCGGCGCTGCTCAGCCCGTCGTGGGTCTTGCACTTGCTGAGCCCCTTCTTGCCGCGGCCGCCGAAGAAGCTGGGCAGGGTGCAGATGCTGC
>NW_005054500.1:162885-164401 GCF_000277835.1 Geospiza fortis | reverse complement strand
GAAGGGGCAGAGCTGAAGGCACCGGGGTCTCAGAGCTCCATGAGCAGCTGGAAGAGACTCCAAGCTCTGCCTCCACTTCCAAAATCCCGGCACCAAAATGTCGCCTAAATGTACCAGTTCACCAGAGCAGGAAAACCATACCTCTCCCTTGGGCAGAATCCCTGGGGACAGGCAGGTCTGACCCCTTCACCTCCTCGCTCCAAGCCCTGCAGCTTCCCAGATTTTCTGTCTCCAGGGTGATCAGGTTTGGCTCACCTTAAAGTGAGAGCTAGCACCTCCCAAACCCCCTCCCAGCTCTCCCAGGCCTCATGCCAGGCTCCAAAGAGCATCCTGAGGGAGGCCAAACCAGGACACAGCCCCCCCCATGCACGTGTCCAGGGAAAAACCACTCTGGTTACTACCCTGGCTTTTTTTAATAGAAGATTTCAGTTGTTTTTAAAATAATCTGTGCAGCCAGAGAGAATCGCCTTAAAAACACCCAGTGTGAACGTCCTGATCAGATTATCCCAGAAGCAGAGAGGTAGGTTTGAAATTTGACCCTGGACTGCTGTCAGGAACAGCAGAAATAAAACAATTATAATTATGTTTCTTTTACAGAGGTGAGGGTGGAGAAAGTAAATGCAATAAAATCCTAATGTGCTCCCAAGCTGTAAATGCCCCAGGCTGAGCTCTGACTGACAGGAGGCCAAGCAAACCTTCCCGAGGTGTTTAGCCAGAGATTCCAAATTAAAAATACATCCAAACGATGCTATCTGCTCCTGCAGCCCCACACCAAACCTGCAATTCCAGGTCATTTTTATTCCTCAGGTCTGGGTTGCTTTGCCTCTCTATTGATCTGGCATCGCTGCCCTCAGCACGGCTGGAATTGGATGGGCTTTAAGGTCCCTCCCAACCCAGCCCATTCCATGATTCTGGAATTCTGGGATTGCTGATAACCCCTCACGTTCACCTGTCCCACTGGAAGCAGCAGCCGGGGCGTAGCCGGCTGGCACAGCCACCTCCCCAGCGGCAAACTGGGCTTCTCCGGCTCTGCCAGAGCCCACCACGCGTCCCAGGAGCCTCCAAAGCCTCTGGAGAGAGCTGGAGAGAGGAGCCTGGGAGAAACGCCCGCACCCCACCTGGCCGGGTGCGGGGCTGCTGGAAAATGGGGGGAGGAGTGAGCCCAAACCTGCACCTGGACAGGGGCGGCTGGAGAACAGCCGGGGAAGGGCACGAGACAGAGCCAGCGTTACAAAAATTCCTTTTGGGAATCGCTCCTCTCCAGCTCCACGTCAGCACCGCGGCATTGCTGCGGAGGGGAGGCTGGAGTAGGATAAAAAAATGAAATAAATAAAAATGAAAGAAAGGAAAATAAAGAGCACCGAGGGTAAAGAGCCACCACCACTAGAACATGAAAAATAAGGTTTAAAAGCCAACAAAAAGCAGCACGGTAACAATGAAATGCAGCGATTCACCCGCAGAGGGGACCCTCGGGACCCCCGGCCTGCCCAGCCCCGCACGGGGCCGCTCCCCCACG
>NW_005054500.1:156440-162261 GCF_000277835.1 Geospiza fortis | reverse complement strand
GTCACGGACACGGGGGGTGTCCTGTCCCTGTGTGTGACACCGGGGGGTCAGCGATGTGACACGGTGTGTGACACCGGGGGCGGTGACACGGCGTGTGTGCCTCCCTGGATGTGTTGTGTGCCCCACGGGCGTGTCACCCGTGCCACAGCACTGCCAGCCCCCCACCGCTGCACACCCACAGTCCCACGGGCACTGAGCAGCCCGGCAGGGAAGACCCCTCCCCATTTTTGGGACCCCCAAATCCCAAAAGCCCCTCAGATCTCCACGTGAGGATGACAGCGAGGGTGCCAGAGTGGGAATCCCAGCAGGGAGTGGCAGTGTCCCCACAGGACAGCCTCTCCCAGACCCCCCCTGTGCTCCTGCCGCGGCTGCGAGGGGACACAAGTGACAGCAGTGACATCATTCCCTGTGGAGCCTTGTCCAGGCTGCTTCCAAGCCCTAATGCTCCCCTTGGGAGAGGCCTCACAGCCTAATTAATAGATGCTCATTAATTGATCCCACAGCCCCTGACACAAGCCCATAAATCCTGCAGGGATTTGTGTTTGGCCAGAGCCCCCCTTGGAGCCCTGAGCCCTGGGAGCACTTCCCTTTGGGACGGCACAGGGCAGGAGGGAATGAAGCATGGGACACTTCTGCTGCATCCCAAAAGCATCCAGAACATCCAGAGCACCATGGCTGGGTGGGCACTGAGCTGCCAGGGATTGATCCACCAGCTCCTGGCTGTGGGAGGAGCCAGGAGGGCACCTCCAGCCCCACTGGTGAGGGCAATCCCAGTGCCCAAGGCAGGAGAGATGGAGGGACACACAGGCAGTGCTGGGATGTCCCCCTCCAGCCTGCAATTCCCTCATCCCTGCCCAGCCATCCCAGCAGGGCTGCCCAGCGTGGGGAGTTTCACCAGACGGGCCACAGCAGCCTCATACCAAGAACAGAACACTTTAATCCAAACCCCAGCCCTGCCCAACCACGGGAGACCCTCAGCCCCAACAGGAAGCACTTTTGGGGTGAGAAGATGATGTTTAGGGTCAGAGCTGGGGCAGGGAGGGCAGTGGGGACACCGGGGCTCTCCCAGCCCCTCCTGTGCTGCCAGCTGGGACTGTGGGGTGGGCACACACGGCCAGGGACAGCCCCAATCCTGCCCCTCCCAACTGGAGGAGGCACTTGGGAACTTCTCTGGGAATCCTGGAATCATGAGGGACCTCACAGCCCACCCAGTGCCACCACTGCCATGGCAGGGACACCTGCCACTGTCCCAGGCTGCTCCAGCCCCAGTGTCCAGCCTGGCCTTGGGCACTGCCAGGGATCCAGGGGCAGCCCCAGCTGCTCTGGGCACCCTGTGCCAGGGCCTGCCCACCCTGCCAGGGAACAATTCCCATCCTCACAGCCAAGAACTCCTCCACCCTCTTTCCCAGCCCCTTCTCCAACCAAGCCCAGCCAAAGGTAAAGTCCCTCAGTACAGACGGTCTGAGGCAAACCCAGGGGCACCAGATCCTGCTCTATCCTCGCTTTGCTGCAAACCAGGAGCTGAGACCTCCTCTTCTCTCTCCTCCTTCCCACCTCTCCACATGGACATGCAGCTTTCTGGAGACACTTGGCAGCAAAAATGAACCTGTGACCACAAATTCCCGGGGGTTCCACAGATCTCAGGGATTCAGTGCCAGGGTGGAGCAGGTTTTCACTGGGCTGCTCAGTGGGTGTCCCTGGGCAGGCTGGGATCACGGCTGGTGCTGCAGGTATTTGGCCAGGGCTGTGGGGATCTCCAGCTCTCCGAGGGTGGCCAAGCAGCCGGGCTGCTTCAGGAGGCGCCTCATGGCCAGCCGGGATTGGGACAGCAGGGATTTGGGATGAGCTGTGGAAGGAAAATCACACAATCACCTGCAGAACACACAACCCTGCTGCCCTCCAACCCGGCATTGCCCGAAGGAAAGGGACATGGGCCGAGCAAAGCAGACAGCGTTGGGACAAAATGATCTTTGGGTCCTTTCCAACCCAAACCATCCCATGATGGTAGGAGTATTCCATGATCCTATAAAAATTCCATGATCCTATGAAAACTCAACCTCTGTGCTGAGGCTATGGAGTCTGGCACAAGCTCCCATGGGAGCTGGGCACGGAGAAGAAATCTCCCATCCCCACATGGAAATAGGTGCAGGATTTGAGACTTGGGCAGTACAGGAGAGCCCAAGCTGAGCAGCGGAAAGGAGAGCAAGGGTGAAAAGCAGCGGGGGTAACCCCACAAGCGAGGGGAAACCCAGGCTGTGGGAATCATGGAATCACAGAAGGGCTTAGGTTGGGAAGGGAATTTAAGCTCATCTCATTCCATGGGCAGGGACACCTTCCCCTATCCCAGGCTGACCCAGCCTGGCCCTGGACACTTGCGGGGATCCAGGGGCAGCCCCAGACCCGCACAGCCAAGTGACGCTGCAGGGGAGCCGAGGCTGAAGGAGCCCCGGGTGTGGCTGTCGGGAAGGGGGAATCAGAGCCGAGCTGTGCCCATCCCAGCCCCGGCACCCTCCCGGTCACCTCTGGCGTGCAGCAGCAGCTGCAGCCCCTCGCTGCGCGGGCCCGGCCCGTCGCTGTGGGGCACGGCGGGCAGGGACACGTTGGCCCCGAAGTCGATGAGCAGGCGGATGAAGTCCGCGCGGCAGCCGTGCCTCAGGCACGTCTCCAGCAGCGTCTTGGGCTCGCGGATCTGCGCCAGCACGGCCGGCTCGGTGCAGTTGTAGTCGGGGTCGGCGCCGTGCAGCAGCAGCAGGCGGAAGCACTCCAGGTGCCCGTAGGCGGCCGCCAGGTAGAGCGGGCCCGAGCAGGCCGCGGTGTTGGCCGCCCACTCGGGCAGGCGGGCCCGCGCGTTGGGCTCGGCGCCGTGCTCCAGCAGCAGCCGCAGGCTCCGCACGCTGCCCCGAGCCGCCGCCAGGCGCAGGGGGGAGCAGGGGACGCCCCAGCCGCTCCGCCGGTTGATCAGCCTCCGGTAGCTGTCCTGCGACAGGAGCCCGGCCAGCGCCTCGTGGTCATCCTGGCACACCGCCCGGCTCAGCTCCTCGCTCTCCCCGCTGTCCTCCTCGGCATCCCCGGGCTGCAGCAGGGAGAACATCTTGTTGATGTCCATCAGGGTCATCTTGTCGGGTCTGGGCTCCATGTGCCGCTCTCATGGTAAAGGATGAGCCCAAAGATCTACAGGGTGGCAGAACCGGCACCAAACCCGGGTTAGAACCAGTCCCTGACACCGACAGCTGCATTTTAGTGCAAGTTTGTACTCAACAAAAGGAAGATTCTCCAAAAAATGGACAAACATTGGATGAGGATGCTGCTGATGTGCTCAAGGCCCTGGCACCACGTGAGGAAATCCCCGTGGGTGAAAGGCTGAGGGAGCAACGGAGCTCAGTGCTGTAGTGGGTATGTGGGTCAGGATCCCATAAAATCATGGAATAGTCTGGGTGGGAAGAACCTTAAAGCCCACCCAGTGCCATGGCAGGGACACCTCCCACTGTCCCAAGCTGCTCCAAGCCCCACTGTCCAGCCCGGCCTTGGGCACTGCCAGGGATGCAGGGTGGGCACCCTGTGCCGGGGCCTGCCCACCCTCACAGGGAACAATTCCTAATTCCCAATCTCCCATCCATCCCTGCCGTCTGGCACTGGGAGCCGTTCCCTGTGTCCTGTCCGTCCATCTCTTGTCCCCAGTCCTGAGGGATGCGGTGAATGTGAAGCAGTCCGTTTGATTAGGGATCAAACATCTTCCAGCATCTCCCTTCCCAAACGATGCCAGCATTAGAATCCCACCGTTCCTCCCTCCTCCTGCTGGAGCCCCGTGCTCACGGCTGCAGAAGGGTCTGGGATGTTTCTGCTCAGGGATTTGGGGAGGAAGGGTGGAAATGCTGAGCTGATCACACCAGTGGCACTGAACCCTGGAGCTTCCCTGGCCTCTGCACACAGGATGTGGCCTCAGGGACAGCGGGGACAGGGATGGGATGTCCCGGCTGGCACCTGAGCAGCTGGAAACGCTCAGGCTGGGCAGGGGAATGTCTCGGCTGGAGCAGCTCGGGTTTCCTCGGGAGAGGCAGAGCCGGGGCTGACCTGGCCTGGGAGAGGCCAAGGAGCTGCAGGGGGCAATTCATTAGCAAAGGAGGCATAGCAAACAGTTAATTATCTGATAAGCAGAAGGAGCAATTAGCCTCGTTGTGCACCTGAGCCTGTCGGTGCCCAGGCAGTCACAGGGACCTGTCCCACATCACCCACAGGGACACGGCCACCAGCTCAGGGGGACCCCAGCAAGGCCACCAGCACAGCTGGGGACACTGGGACAAGTCTGATGGCAGCAGAGCTCTGCCGGGCTGCCACCCGTTAGGCCAATTTATACAGAAATGTGAGAAATCCCAACGCTGCTGCTCCTCATTGGACACACCAGGGATGAGCTCTGGAGCTTTGGGATCACCCACCCTCACGGAGAATGGGCTGGGGGTTCCTGCAGGTTTGAGTCAAAAAGACAGTTGTGTTCCCGGTTAGAGCTCCAGAGGAAATGGTGTGGAAAAGGAGAAGAGCAGCTGTGACATCTCCTGAGCACACAAACAGCCCCTCTAAAGGGAGGCTCCTCAACCAGGAGAGCCCAAACCAGGATTCGTGGAATCACAAAATGGTTTGGTTGTGAAAGGAACTTTAAAGTTCATCTCATCCCACCCCTGCCATGGCAGGGACACCTCCCACTGTCCCAGTGTGTCCCAGCCTGGCCTTGGGCACTGCCAGGGATGCAGGGGCAGCCCCAGCTGCTCTGGGCACCTGTGCCAGGGCCTGCCCACCCCCATTGTTCTGTCACCCCCTGAGCTGGCAGAGGCTGTGCAAGCCCCTGTAGACCCCAAAGAGAGGTTGTGACAGAGCACACAGGGCTCACATTTGTCCCTCTGGGTCCCAGTGCCCCCCTCACCCCAGCAGGTCCCGGTGCCACCTTACCTGGGTGTGGGGGATGCTCAGGGCCCCATGGGGAGTCCTGCCGTGGTTGAAGCCTCACAGCTCAGAGCAGGGGAGGCTCTGGCAGGGCCGGGGCTCTGGGGGCCGGGCTGGTGCAGCTCACAGCTGAAATGCCACGGCGGGGCCGGCCCGGGGCACTGAGGCTAATTTTAGCCCCCCTGGGGTTTTATCTTACCACTTCCATTCTTGGAAAGCTCCCCCTGGGTAAATATAGAGAGGGCAGCAGGGTGGGGGGAGGCTGGGACAGGTGCTGGGGGCTGCTCGACCCCTCTGAGCACACCCAAAGCTTTTTCTCTGCTGTTTCCCCGCAGGAATTGCAGGGAATGGGGAGGTTTGGGGTCCCTGCCAGGGCAGCACCAGCCTCTACCTCACCTTGGCTGCTACCAGACACTCAAATTCCCTCTTAACCCCCCTCCTGCCCTCCGTCCCCCTCTTCAGAGCGATACAAATGGCCATTTGCAACCTCCAAACTGATTTATTAGACACCAGGAGGACAAAAGGTCCTGAAGATGGTCCAGATTTCCCACCTGAGCTGCTCTGGGCTGCACCTGCCAGAAGGAACCCCAGCCAGGGTTCCTGAGGCTGAACAGGACCCAGGAAGGCAGGAAACCTCGCAGGGCAAACAAAAGGAGTGGGGACCAGCACTGGGGCTCTTATCAAAAGCTGTCAGCTGGCAAGTGCAATCCTATTTTATCCAGCTCCCTTTAAACCCTCTCCAAACTCCTCAGCAGTGGAGCAGGAACTGGCTGGGGGTTTGGGGCAGCCTTATCATGGCATGAGATAAGAGAGAGACCCAAATTACCCAGCAGGAAAATCCCCACTGTGCAAGGAGTGAAATCAGGGTGCTCTGGGAAATGTGTGA
>NW_005054500.1:127858-155624 GCF_000277835.1 Geospiza fortis | reverse complement strand
TCCATCCATCCATCCCAGGGGATATTCCAGCAGCAGAGGCAGCCCCACCCTGCAGGAGCCCAGGCAGGGGTGACACTCCAGCCTGAGCCATTGGGGATGAGCTTCCCACTGCTCCAAACTCCAGGGAAGGACGAGGAGCCGGCAAAAGCTTCCACCTTCTGCCTGAGCCAGGGGCTGACCTGGCCTCTGCTCCTCAAGCAGCTCTTGATCAGCTCCCTGGTAACTGGGAAAGAATTAGGGGGCAGAAGGGTACTGAGTGCCAGTCAAGGGGTTTTTGGGAAGGTAAATCTTGTCCAGAGTTGCTCCCATTAAAGAGATTATCGTTATTAACGCAGCTGAAGAGAGCTAATGAGCTTGTGGATTTAGCAGGGCTAAGCAGTTAAAAGTTTAGAGCTAAACAGTCCCAAATAAATGATTTTGCAGGGATTAGGGATTTACTAACAGTGCTCAAGGTTGGGAGAGCAGAGCTGGGGATGGGGCTGCTGTGTCTCCTGCCTTCGGGCAGGGAGTCACTGCCAGAGCGCAGCTCTGGAATCTGCAATCTCCCTCTGTGCCCTCAGCTCTGCTCCAGCATCCCAAACCTCAGCCCTGGGCTCTCCCAGCTGCCTGCTCACCTGCAGCACCTGATCCAGGTGTTACCCAGGTGTTAGTTTTCCAGGAATTACCCAGGTGTTTGTTAGCCAGGTGTTACCCAGGAATCACCCAGGAGTTACCCAGGTGGTTGTTTTCCATCCAGGAGTTACCCAGGAGAGGGCAGGGACAGCAGCCCAGCATCCCCTGGCTGCACTGCACATCCCTGCCAGGGCCCTGCTGGTGGAAATTGCTGATTGATTTGGTGCATCCACACACAAAATGCAGAGTTAGAAAGGAAGGAGGAATCCAGCCATGCTGCTTCTCCTCCATGAGTTATTCCTTGAGGAATTCTGGCAGCACTGGAGCCCCAGGAGTTCAATGCTTTATTTCCACTGCACCTTCCCTATTGGAAAACAGATAAAAGGATGGTTTGGGTGGGGAGGACCTTAAAATCCATCCCATTGCAGCCCTGCCATGGCAGGGACACCTCCCACTGTCCCAGGCTGCTCCAACCTTGTCCAGCCTGGCCCTGGGCACTGCCAGGGATCCAGGGGCAGCCCCAGCTGCCCAGCCCAGAGCCCCCTGCTCCATCCATGGGGGGGTTTGGTTATTTATAGGTTTTTATTGATTCCCATTCACACTGGATCCCTTCCCTGCCTCCCACAGCTCCAAGACCTGTTGTTAAGAGAGGTTTGTATTCCCCTCTCATACCCTCCACTCCTCCAAAGAGAAGGAAAATAAAATTCCAGGAGAACACTGGAATCCATGAGCTGTTTGCAGCTCAAAGCAGCTCCAATTGTCACACCTTTTGTCCAAATTTCCCCCAAATTAAATTGCAGCTTTATCAATTCTAGCCAGTGTTAATGCTAATAATCCAATTAAATGCAAAGCTAGTCTAATTAAGGTAAATGAAGGATTTCACTGGCAGCATTAAGAACATTTAAAATTAGCAAGAAGGGGAAAAGCCTGAGAAACACCCAGGGACTGAGTGTACTCCAGTGCCAGGCCCTTAAAACATAGAAAATTCCCATTTTTAAGGTGGAAAATATTCATCAGGGGCTGGCTGGTGGGTCTGGAGTCTGTTCCAGGGTTCCCAGGGAAGTTTTGTACCTGCCATCTCCCTCTTGAGCATCTTCCCCTCTCAGCTGACTTTGTCTGCACTCCAATCTCTAACACCTCACTAGCCATGACTAAAAAGAATGGGAGAAAAGAGCATTTTTCCAGGATACCATCAGCAGCTGGACTGTGGGTTCTTCACTCTGAAGCCATCAGAAAAAAAAACCTATTCACTGGCCCCATGAAGCTGGGAGTCAGCTCCTCCCAGCAGCTCTGGCTGCTCCTCAGAAAGCTGTGGAAGTCAGCCTGGAGACACCTGTGGCAGGTGAGTGAGGGACAGGCAGCTCTCCAGGAGCAAGGAAACACTGAGGAGACACTTGGGTTTAACACAGAAAGGAAAATTTAAATTAAAAAAAAAAAGACCCAGAATAGAACAATTTGCAGAAGACACCAAGATTTGTACATGGTTATATTACCATGCCATTGGTTATATAACCTTTGCCATTGCTTATATTCCCCTTTTCCCATTAGTTATGTTCCTTTTTGGGTTGTTTTTAACACCCAGCACTCCCCAAACCAGGGGGATTACCCCATTTCTGTTCTGCAGAGGGGAAGTGGCTCCACACTCACTTTATTAATTAAAATCCTTTAAGTGACTCCACCTTTCCAAGTGTGGGGTTCTGAGTTACCACCCAATAAACAGAGCAGCCACTTCCTTTAAAAAGGCCAAGTGTTTATTTTTGTAGGGAATAAAAATACCTGCAATCCAAGAGAGACTCCATGGGACAAACAGAAAAGACACAATTCTCCTCTAGACAAGATCAGCTTCAAGCAGTGCAGGAACTGAAGTGCCCCACAGAGCCCTTGGGGCACAAACTGGGGCTCTCCCCCCACAAATGTCCCCCAGCAGTGACACAGACACAAACAGCCACAGGGACATTCCCAGCCAGCACTAGACACAGTTTTAGGGACATTCCTACAAGGATCAGGTTGGGGATGCCAAGGAAAATCCAGCCAGAGGATGGGATCCAGTGCTGAGTTACTCCAGTAGTTTCTGCTACATTAAATAGATGGGAATACAGAAATGATATAAAACCAACCCCTTGGTCCTGCCCTGCTCCTGCAGCTCCCAGGGGGTCACATTAATTAATGTCATTAGCAAACCTGCCCTAATGAATGGCCCACCTGGCTGCCTGGTCCCAAGCACAGGCTTTACCATCCCCTGCTTCCTCAGCTAATTAATCAAGTGCTGGGTGATAATTAAACACAAATAGGACATGCAGAGCAGGTTCTTCCCCCAGGGAATGGCTGGATGTGCATGAGGGAAGGATGGAAACCAGGAATAGCTGGGAGAGGTGCCTATAAAACAAGCCCAGCACAGAGCAGAGGGGTGGGAGGAGAGGAAAACCCTTTGGAATGCTCCTGGTCACTCCTGGGTACCCAGCACTGCATCCTGCCAAGAAATTCCTCTGAGCTGCCCAAGGCCAGGTCTGCAGGAGCTGAAGGAGCCTCAACAGGAGCTCTTCCCTTTCCAAGGCTTTTCCTGGGGCTGCCTCAGCTTTGGGAGCACCTCTGAGGGCTCTCTGCTCCCAGAGGTGATGGAAACAACACCCCAGGGCTGCTCCACACCAACATTCCCACCTGGAGATCCTGTGGAGCTCTGGGCACCTTCAGCTCCTGCCAAATCCCACTCTGCACGGCTGGGGAAGCTTCCTGAAGGTCCCCAGCTCCCTCCAAGCCCATCTCCTCCTCCTCCAGCCCAGCCAGGATGGCTCTGGATCAGAGCAGGTGGATTTTTATTCCAAGGAATTAACTTGGAAAGGCAATCACTAAGCACAAGAACAGACCAAAGCAGACCTAAAAGCTTTTACAAACTGCTTTTCCTCACCCCCAAAGAGGCCATGGAGAACTAAAACTATGGACAACCCAATTATTCCCACTTTTTTCCCTGCAGAGCAAACAGCACCAATTGGATTTTCTCTCCCACAGGTGACAACAGCAAAAGGAAACCCCAATTTAAGAATCCACAGAACAAAGTTCACATTTAAGACATTTCAAATGAAGCTCCACAAGTCCCTCTTGTGCTTCAGAGTAGGAGTTTTAACACAGAGTATGACAGGCCACTACAAGGTTACACCTGGTTGTAGCACAGGAGACACTGGGAAAAGGCAGGAAGGCATGGAATGTCCTGGAGAAACCATGGAATGTCCTGGAGAAGCCATGGAATGTCCTGGTGAGGCAGGAGCAGCTCCAGAAAAGGGAGAGTTTTCCACAAGCAGAGCCCATCTGCAGCAAATCAGATCCCTCTTCCCTCCCAGTTCTCCCAGTGACAGGAATCCAAATGGAAAGAACTGCACTGCTCCAAATAAGAGCAGGATTTCTGACCTCACAAAGCACAGCTGCTCCCCCAGGAATCAATCAGTAGAAGGAACTTGCCCCAGCAGCAGCAGATTCCCAATAGCAGTAACAGCTCCTCCATTCCTCCCACATTTCCAGGGAGCAGAGGATGCTCCAGGGTAGGGAACACAGATTTCCTGGGCAGCAGAGGATGCTCCAGGGCAGGGAACACAGATTTCCTGGGCAGCAGATCCCAGCTGAGCTCAGGACACTGCAGAGCTCTGAGCACCTCCTCACTTCTGCTCTCCAAACAGCCCAGAGCTGCCACCAAAACCAAAAAGCTTCTCCTTCATTGGTTTTCAAACCACAGGCTCGTGGAAAAAGAGGAAACCCTGGAATCTTTTCCAGCCCCTAAATTCCAGCATCAGCATGAAAGGCTTTTAATACACTGCAGCCTGCACACATGAAAGCCAAGAGGTTTAAAAGACATTAATTTTTGGGTTTGGCTCTGTTTTGCCACTGGAGTTAAAAGCAGCAAGATTACTCCAAGCTTACAACACTGAGTAACCTGGTGGTGGTTGTACACACTTGTAGTAACATTGGAGTTTTGTGGAGACAACCTTTCTATGAACAAGGCAAGAGTATTAAACTCCTCCAATGGCAATTCCAAAGGCAAAGCACCATACAAACATATCCAGGAGCCTTCTGCAAGCTGGATTTGTACAATAATTAACCAATGCCACTTTTAAGTCCTTCAGTAGTCAATCAAAACCCTCTCCAGTTTTAGATCTCTAATGAAAATTAGAGAATTTATTAAAGATATTCAAAGAACTGATGATCCATAGAATAACTGGTCCTAAAAAGTGCCTGTCTTGGCTTCATGCCCCATTTTCTCTCAGATTTGGGGATGGGTGTTGCCCATTACCCCTTGGAAAGAAAAGACAGGGCTGATCCATCAGTCACACCTGGGTCAGTATTTCTAGTGTTCCATTTTTAATCAATCAATCTTGTAGCTCCCACTCCTTCCTTGACAACAACTTTATTTAAGTCTGACAAACTCTCAATGCTAAAAAACTTCCTCTTTGCCATTCCAGGCAGTGGAGAAACTCTGTGCTCTCTTTTTCCCTGGATCTTTCATGTGCTTTATAAAATAGGTATTTTCTTACCCAGAACAGCCACTCAGGGAGGTTTGGGTTGGCTTTTGGACACTGGATCCACCCAGTGATTTCACCATGGGTTAAAAGCACATGAGCAGAGTTATTGCACTTTCTGCTGTTACAATTGAATGTTTCTGCTTTCACTGGAGATTGGGAAGGCTCAAATATTTTCACTTGGCTTCCAAACTTTTTATAAAAGAGCAAATCTGATTTGAAAACTTAATGGCAGCACCTAATTGAAACAATAGCTTGAGAAGAGGGCAGAGCAGCATCCTGAACAGAGCTGCACAGGAGGATTCTGTGCAATCCAGCACACAACAAGGACAGCGGCACAGCTTTCCTGGGGAGGGGAATCCTCCAAACTCCCAAGGCCTCACCACAAGCTCAGAAATGTCCTCAGGCCCTGACCTTGATAAGCAGCACCCTGAGCTTATCAGGAACACTGGCTGCTCCCAGGGCTGGAGTACAAACTCCTGGGTTTAGCCACCAGCCCTGGAATCTGATTTTTCTTGCCTGAATAACAAGGCAAGTGGAACATTTTTGTTATTGACCTTTCCAAGGAAGATATTGACCCAAATTGCAGCCAGGCTGGAAAGTGACTCTGATAAAAGCAGCTCTCTGTAAACAAGGAACTGGAGGGGAATTTCTCCCAGGGATACACCTGGACCTGGTCCTTGGGGCTGTGCCAGAGCCAAAGCACTGGGAATGCTGCTCTCCTGGACTATGGAGTACTTTGGATTTGTGAGTTCAGCCTCCAAGGGAGCTCCTGTTGTGCTTATAGGGAATTCTTCATAAACCCTTGTTCAATTCCTTACCTGCTGATCCTCTGCTGTTGAGTTCAAGTGCTGCTACTGATTCTCTGATTCCAGGAAACCTTTAGGCCTGAACTGTTGGTAATTCCAGGGCTCAGTCTGGGAGGATGCTCCACTCTGAACCCTGTGACTCAAGAGGAGAATCTTCCTCATTTAATTTTATTTAATTTCATTCCATTTCATCCTGACCCTTGTCCATCCCCAGCCTCCATGCTGGCTGATTGTAGTTTTAGATTGCCTGATTTTCTATTTTAGTTTTTCTCTGTGTGCTTTAACCATTTAATAAATAACAGAGTGAACCTTGCAAATGAATTTGGTCACACTTTTTTACATCAAACCTGCTTCTGTTGATGCCTCTCCCAAGGATTCTTTGGGTGACCTTCAAGCACTCATTTGTGACACCCAATCCCTGGGAGAGAAGTCCTTGCTTCTTCTGTTTCTTCCCAAGTTCACTGCCATGAGATACTGTTCATGAGACAGACAAAACATCCCTAAAGTTCCTGGAATGTGAACATTCCCTAGAATCACTCAGCAAGTGATTTTATCATTTCAGGCCCCATTTCAATACCAGAACACAGCCCCATCTGTAACTGCTGTCTCATCAATGATTCCAGCTTGGAACAGAGTTACTCTCTTGCTTCAGTTTAACAAAGATCATAAAATAAGAGAGAAAAATTCCACATAAATGTTCTGCTGCCTTTCCTCATTTCCAATCCTCCCTCTTATCACAAATCCATGTGTTATGGGCTGGCTCTGCACTCCCATCAATAAAGGAGGTCCATAAAAGCTGGCTCTTCAAGAGGTCAGCTTGGAAAAAGCTGCTGAACTCAGAGGAACAGCAAAAACCCTGGAGAAGCTGCAGCAGAAGAAAACCTCTCACAAACACTGACTACAGACAGGACCAAGAGCACACTGCAAACTCCAGCACAAAACCTGCAGTGGCCTGGCTGGACATGGACACAGTCTCAGAGAAGGCACAGGGGGTTTGGTTTTGTGTAACAAATATGCATAGGAAACAAAACATGGATCAGTTCTGCTACAAGGCAAGGGTCCATGCAGAGATTCATTCACAGCTAAGAAAGGTTGGGGGGTTTTTATCATTTGAAGACGGACTGAAATTTTTTCTTGTTTTAAGATGACCTTGGACCACCACTGAGAACAGAGGGATTTGCATCCTTCCTCCTGCAGTTACTGCCCAGCTCCTCGTGGAATTGGCAAGATTTCTTCCAGCCTCAAACAGCAGAGCTGGCAGGCAGCCCTAACCCTCAGAAATGCACGTGTTGCCACTGAAAACCAAGTTCCCAGGAATGCCAGGCAGGCTCCTGGCAGCTCTGCATCACCTGTGCTGCTGGGGGTGTCCCCCAGCAGCTGCTCCCCAGCCCTGCACACCCCTACTCACACTGAGCTGCAAATGGGGGCTGCAGCAGCTCCCCAGAGCTTCTCCCAGCAGCTCCAGAGCTCATCCCTGGTGCTGAGCCTGCCCATCCTCCCTGGAGGCTCCGGGATCCTGGGGCTGGGCTGGGCTCTCCTTGTGCTTCTGCTGCCCCAGGGAGGGGCCATTGCTCAGCACAGGGGCTGCTCCCTCTGCACAGTCCTGAGGAGGAGTTGGGGCTTTGGCAGCAGCAGCTCCTGCCTTGGGTGAGGTGCAGCCTTTGCTGGGCAAGGGGCCGTCCAGGATAGGGAGTTTCTGCACAAATAAAAAGGCATAAAAACAAATAATTAATACCTAGATGCCAGAGAGGGACAAAAACCAGGTGTCAACACAACAACAGCCCAGTGGCAGTGCCTCTTTTCCAGCTCTGAAATCCAGCACTGAAGTAGCTGGACACAAATCCTCAAATGCCTGACACAAACATCAGGAATACCTGGACACAGATCTGCCACGTCTGACACAAACATCAGTGTTTAACCAATAAATCTGAATAAAGCTGAAGTTTTCAGCATTCACATTACCCCAGCAAAGGGCACTGATGTTCTTCTCACTGGTGTATTTTAAAAACTGTGTTTTGATTTGTTTGGGGGTGTTTTGGGGATTTTATCACACAGAGGTTTATCACTGAACCCTCATTTCCACCCAGCTGGTTGGTTCATGGGGTTTGATTCATCTGGCTTGGTGTCAGCATCTCCTGACCTCAGCCCAAGGATTCTGGCAGGGCCCTGGAGAACGGGCACAGAACAAAGCTCCAGTACCTTGAAATAGCACAAACATCAGTCATTGTCATGGAGCTCTAAACAAAGCACATGGAGTATCCATGTTTGGAGTAAAGTAAGGATGGCATTTACTCTGAAATGAAGGGCTGACTTGGATCCTGGCCCTACAACAGTGAATGGCAAAAAAATCCCCAACAAAACAACTGCACTCACATTTTTTAAACTAAAATTTTAACAGGATTCTTGCTCCTAGGAGAGATGTGAAGGAGTATCTTTGCTTACATTATAGTAAGGCCTGTTTAATAAATTTGCATGAATTGTCAGTGTATTTATCTGATTTGATTTTATATGATGGGAAAAGGGGAAATAAATGTGTTTAACAGAGAAAACCAAGCAGGCATCTAAAATGATGAGATTTTTCCCAGAATTTGCTGTGATCATCTGATTCTGCATCCCCCATGCCCTCACTCTTGTGTTTCTGTGCCTCTGTTCTTTCTAGATTTTATCTGACTCTGAGACTCAGCTCCTGTCTCTGGAACAGAGATAGCACACTAGGCTACTGCAGTCTAAGTAATGAAAAATGGCCATTAGTAGGATATTTGTTGCAGAGAGAAAAGTTTGAAATGTTCTAGCTGTATAGTAACTGCCACAGAGTGCTACACACAACACAAATTATGCCTAGAAATGGACAAAGCCCCATGGACCGTTTCAGTTTTCCCCAGTTTCTTGGGGTGGTTTTTTTTGTTTTCCTTTAAACCTCATCAGCCTGTATCACAGGAGAGATATATGCTGTCTAAATAATACAATAAGCTGTCTAAATATTTCTAGTACCAGGGGATAGGGAGACATTTTAAACACCTAATTGCAGTAAGAAGCTGAATATAGGAGCCAACACAGGTACCATTCCTCAATCCCCCTTGGTTAAGGAGATGGATAAATATTAATATAACATAAAGCAAGCACAACCTCTACAAAAACTGGCATGACCCTTCTCCCAGGGCACTGCCAATCAGCAACTCCTGATGAAAGATGTTAAACAGGATATATTTTGAAGAAGTTTTCATGGCCTTGTGGACAGGTCTGCCCCTTCCTGGGCTCAGCCTCCACAACTGAGATATGGGCTGGTATCCTGCTGTCCCTGCCCACCTGCCCTCCCTGGGCACTTTAAAACACTGCTCCTGGTAAGGAGATGAGGCAAAGGAGGTGAGTGGAAGGGAGACTTTGTTCCTAAGGGAAAAGGATTCTTCCAGTGATAGAAACCCAAATGTTACAGATGGGTACATCCTCAGCTCCTGCCTGCTTTCAGAATGGTTTCTGCTCTCCAACACCTACTGTTGCTTTTTTCCTCTACATCATCAACAAGGATCGACTCTCTGTAACAGGGATTTATTTTGGAGAAAAGACAGAAGCTGGAGTCCTTGCAGAGAACACTAAAACTACTTCTGAATAAATTGCCACTGTGACCACAGTCTGATACCACACAAACACGGAACTAACGCTGCTCCTGTAAAGGTTGCAGGATTTGTCTTGTCTTTGTTGAACCTTAGGCTGCTGTTTCATATTCTAATAGAAATTAAAGAGCTAATTACATACAATTTAGACTACACATGAGGAACACAGGCTCAGTTCCCAGCTGAGCTGGGAAAATTTTAATTGTTTAGTTAGAAAAGCAATCAATTTGGAGATGTGCGAAACAACTTCTGATTCTAGGTTAAAAGTTATCAGAGCAATTTATGATCTTACAACTATTAATTTCCTAATTTAGATCAAGGAATAATATATTTATATATTAAATGCACAGTTTATCTATTTAATGGCCAATATTTATATATTTATGGTACGTATATGTAAAATTTTATACAGTATATTTATTTAATACATTTTCATTATATATCTATATTACATTTATTTATATATAATATAATATATGTAACATATTTATCTATTACATGCACAATGTATCTATTTAATGGCCAATACTGATGGGAGTTAACCCTTCCAACCCCCCGGGAGCTGCAGCCCCTGTGCTCACGTTCTCCAGCTGCGCCGCGCTGTCCTCCAGGGTGACGCTGTGCCTCAGGCAGCTCAGCAGCTGCTCCAGCACGCTCTGCTTGGGGTGCATGCCCTTGTCAAAGCGGTTGTACATCCCACACCAGAACCTCAAAAACAGCCAGAAACAGCACTTAGGGGCTCAGCTGGACATTACTGCCAACAAATAGATGCTGGTTAATATTTTTAATTAATTGAGATTAGGAATTTTTTTAATTTGAAAACCTGCCACAGCATTCGATTATTAAATTCCATAGCAATGGACAACTTTTCTTCAAGTTAAAAAATCTGGCAGTAAATATTAGAATAGGATGAAAATACTTTTTTTTAAATAGCAGATTTATTGGAAGCTTGGGCAGCTTATCTTCTACTTCTTAGTTTGCCCTCATGCCTCAGGCTTTAGCTTTTCTATTTTTCAGATTCTGTGCTGCTCTGGTGTGTGGGTCTGGGCTTCACATTAGGGATGGTGAGCTCTGTGCACAGAGCAGGGAGACAAAACAATTCATTCCCCAGCTGGGGACCAATGACAAATGATCCAAATCTCAGCACCAAGAGCACAAACACCGTGGGCTGGAGAGAGAAAAACAAGCAGGGTGGGACTGCATGGGCTGGAGCTGGAATGGGACAATGAACTGCAAGATGCAAATGGAGCAGATCTGATCGAAGTGAGAGACCCCGTAAGCTGTTGGAGATTTTGTGACCATTTTGGTTCATCTTGGGTGCAGCCCTGGCTGGGCTCTTGTGCTGCCCAAGGTGGATCCATTGAGGCCTTTTAATAAATCCCTACTTTATCCTGTAATTCTGTCCAGCCTCTGTTCTAGGTCAGCCTTCACAAGGCATCAGCCCAACCTCCCAACTTTCATTTGCACACACAGCACTTAAAATCTCATTTTCATCTCCCTCTCTCTCAACAGGGCCCAGGAGTGATGCAGAAACAAAGCCTGGGAAAAATCCTGAACTGGGCACCAAAATTCTTGCTTGAAAGACTTCCTTAATATACATTAAAAAGGAAGAAAAGAGGAACTGTGTCAAACACTTCAGTGTGACAGAGAAAGCAGTCAGGGGGTGCGTGTGGTTCTGCCTGAAGTTCTGCTTTTCCTTGCCTTTCCCCACCCTCCTTTCTCAATACCAAATTACAAATATTATCTTAAAATTACAGCATCTGAACTTATTGTACCTTTACACTGCTTCTCTTAGTTTATGCCTGAGGAATGGAGGGGAAAGGTAAAACAAACCAAGCTAATCAGTGCAAATTTATTTGATTTAACATGACTTATTAATGAAAGAAATGTCCCCTTCCTTCCCCTTTTAGCTGAGCCACTTACTGGAAACTGAAAGGTAGAGTGTTTGGTTGAAGCTCTTTGTAAGCTGTAAATCCTCTGTACAAAGGATTTCTCAACTCCTGCTTCCTCTGTAAGAGGAAAGGCCACAGGGAATGGGTCTTCTCAAAGATTCTGGCAAGTACAAAGAACATCTGATCACTAAAAATAAGCAGCAAGTGGATTAATAACTGCAGCTGTTGGGAGCAGAATTAGATTAAGGGAGCTAAGAATTGTTTTTATGCTGGATCTGATTGATTTCATAAGCACAGGATATTAAAATGGACACTCTCCTGTCCAGAAGGGATATCTGCAAGTTATTGTTGTGCTCCAAACCAAAACATATTTTTGGGATATAATTAATATTCTTTCCTCCTGTTGGTTAAGGGTAACATCCCCTTGATAAATGGTTTTAATCCACAATCCAATTCTATAAAACACACCCTTTTGCAGACATTCCAGGGGATCTGTGGCCTGCTGGCTCCAGAAGCCCCCAGCTCACCTGAGCTCCTCCCTCTCCCTGTGGCAGGTGCCCAGGAAGTTGCCAAACTGGCAGGAATAGACGTGGTCATGGATCTCCAGCAGGAAGCGCTCGCTGAACTCGAAGGAGCAGGGGAACTGCTGCATCAGCTGCCACACACACTCCACAAACTGTGTGAACACAGGGGACACCTCCTTGGGGTCCCCATCCAGGTGGCCACACCTACAGAGGTGTAAAAAGCAGAATAAATCTTCTGTCACCCACCACAAAACGTCCCCTTGCCATCAGTTTTCTTCCAGGTCAGGTTTATGGTTTGATCTTGGCAAAGTGGCTGAGATGCTCTCCCAGGGATTTACCAGGAGAATTGCCAGGTCTGGCTGGAGCACTATGGATGGGACAGAGTGGGGTCACCATCCCTAGAAGTGCTCAACAGATGCACGGACATGGCATTTGGGGACAAGGGTTAGTGCTGGTGCTGGCTGAACTTCATGATCTTGGAAGTCTTTTCCAGCCTTCATGATTCTGTGATTCCAAGATTAGCACTCCTCAAATAATAGAATTTTGCAGGTAGAAAAACACCCAGAATTCAACCCATGATTTTGTAAAGAATAAAAGCACAGTGATGAAATAACAGCCCTAGCAGACCCTGGCTCTGTGTCACCAATGCCAGTATTTTCCTAACGTTTTCTCCTTTTAATTTCAATTTTTCATGGGATCCCCTAAACCTGCAGCCAGTTTTGGTTTCACTCCCCCCTCAGAGGAATGTGCCCCTCTCACCTGTGTGAGAACTTGTGGCCCATTGCAATCCACTCCTTTTCTATCAGGACCTGCAGGTTCAAAGCAGGGATTAAGAAAAGAGCATTAATTTGCTTTAAAAAGCAAAATGAAACCTTTGATGTTAGAGCCTAAAAAGCTGACAACCTGCTGACCCTATTGCTATGAATATATCCCCAGAAATCAATGGGAACAGGAATTGTGATTTATAGATTATCTAGTTACCAAGGCAATGGCCCTGCTGGAATCAGAACTCATTTCAAAACTATCATTTTGAGGGAGTTTCTAAGTTGTTAAAATAATAATATATAAATATATAGAGCTCAAAGAATTAACAGCTTAATATTACACTGTGCTATTTAATTTAGAAAAGAGTGTTGTGATATTCAGCAAAATAAATCAGCAACTGAAGCTCAACAAATGTTTAACAGACAAAAAGAAATATATGAAGTACAGCTGAGTAATGAGGAGTTCAGGATGAAATCAGAATAACTATGTGGCATTTTTTAAAGAGATGCCTGGAGTTATAGAAAATAATAACTGTTATAATCTGTTTTCCTTACAGGTAAATATGACAAAATAATCTGTTTTCCTTACAGATAAATAAGATAAAATAATCTGTTTTCCTTACAGATGTCTCACAAGGAACCACCTGACTGAAGCTGCATCCATCATTACTTTGCTGGATCATATTTAGAGATAATTCCTGCTATCATCATCCAGATTAAGAGGAGGAAGGCAGAAACTCACAACAGAGTTCCTAGAAAATTTCATTTAAATTGCTTTTTGAATTTTTCCCTTCCTTGCACTGCTGATAAATTCATTTAGGAATAAGTCCATGTCAGGGGACTTGTGCCCACACACCATGAGGACAGACAGGGATGTGTCTGTGTCACTGCTCTGCCCCTGAGTGAAATCCTGTTCTCAGTTCATGCAGGACTGTTCAGGGACAAAGCCCAGGCAGATGTTTCATGTGCTGATGGAATTTTAACTGTTAAAAGACTGCAATATAACCCAGAAACAAAAATAGAAACAATAAAACCAGCATGGAATGCAAAGAAACAGCCCTGGCACTGGAAAAGGCAAAATCTGCATTTTTCTGATTTCAGGGATTCCTTCAAGGAGCTCTCCTGAGACAGAGCAGCTCTTCAGGTATTTAACCAGAGATGAATGGAAAGAAACATCACAGACTGCCCTGAATTCATGCAGGGATGGCTGCAAACTAAGAAAAAGCCTGCATGAGAAGCAAACAGCCAAATGAAAATGAAATGGCTTTTAAAAATGTGTGAAATGATGCAGATTTGACTGATGGACAAGGGACAGGGCTGAGTTCACCCAATTTCAAATCCCAGCAGATAAGAGACCTGCAGGACAAACTCCTGCAGCACTTTTTGGTGGAGTGCTGCCAGAGCTGCATCCTTTGCTGAGATCCCTCATTAGTGGCTCCCATGTAGACATTGCAGGAAACAAGGATTTGGGAATTGTCAATCAGCTGCTGCCGTGCTGCTCACAGCAATTGCAGCTCGTTACAGAACCAAAGCTGCTTTATGCAGGTCACCCATACTTGTCCCAGGAAATGGCCTGAGCCCTTCCCCAGGGCCTGCTGGCTCTGGACCTGCAGCATGTCCTTACCATGAAGCCTTTGAAGGTCCTGTAGAAGGGGTCCAGGAGGAGGCTGGCCAGGGAGCAGACCTGGGCCGTGCGGTCCCAGCCGTCGGAGCAGTGCACCAGCACGCTGGCCCTCTCCTCCCTCACAGCCTGCCAGGGACACAGCACAGGGCTCAGGGAAAGGCTGGCCCCCACCTGCACCACCCCAAAACCCCGGGGGAATGGGGGCCATCTCTCCCCTGGCCTGTGAAAACGCACCAGTCCATCAAGAGAAGGCCCAGCTAGAGCAAAGTGCTGCGGCAGGCTGGTAAAAACAGTCCCTGTTGTCACAGACATCTTTTATGAAAAATCCTTTCCTTAGGATTTTTCCTCCTGAGAAGCTGAGAGGCCTCAGGAACAAAATGTAAACAATGGTTATCTGCTGCTGTGGAATGCAACAGGTGGATCTGTGATTGGTCTTATGTGGTTGTTTCTAATTAATGGCCAATCACAGTCAGCTGGCTCGGACTCTGTCCCAGACACAAGCCTTTGTTATTAATTCCTTCTTTTGCTATTCTTAGCCAGCCTTCTGATGAAATCCTTTATTCTATTCTTTTAGTATAGTTTTAATATAATATATATCATAAAATAATAAATCAGCCTTCTGAAACATGGAGTCAGATCCTTGTCTCTTCCCTCATCCCTGGACCCCTGTGAGCACAGTCACACCCTGTGATCTCTGGAAGGCCAAGGATTCCCAGGCTCTTCCTCTGAGGAAAAAATCTGGTGGATGAGTAAAGAACAACTGGACACCCAGGGATTAGAACTTCAAGATAAATTAGAGGAATTGATGCCAGCTTCCCCCTATCCCATCACCTTCTGCCACTTAGGGCAGGAGAGAAACAAAAGTTCCTTGCTCATGACGTGGGCAAATTGTGAGAGACAACCAACATTTACCACTCATTCCTCTCACCACACACTTCCTGCACACCCTGTACTACTCCTGAGTGACTTCCTTCCTTCCTTCTGCCTGACCTGCAAGCCACCAGCTCTGCAGAAATGAGGACTGTGTAGAATAATCAACATTAGTGTCCACATCACATCAAACCAGGGGAAAACAAACCAGTCAAAACAATCCCTCAATTCAAGCAGAGCAGAGTGGATGAATAATGAGTACAGGGTTAGGAGCTGTTTGCACTGCTATATAGAAAGGTTTCTAAAGATAATTTATTCACATTTTGTGATCTTCTGTTTCACATGAGCTCTAATAAAGCCCTGACACATGACACAGGACCTGTATTTGCCCAGCAGCTGCACGACCCAACATTTTGGAGAGATTAAACCAATCTGAACAATACCTTCTCCTCAGAGCCACCTTCCCACCCCAGCAGCAGTCCCCAGGAGAGCAGGAGGCATTCTGGAATGCAGCTGGAGAGCAGCTTTACCTTGGCCAGGAAGACACCTGCATCCATGACAGCCTTGATGTGCCGTAACCAGCCTGAGTTCTCCAGCCCCGTCAGGAAATCGCTCATGGAGGGAGACTTCATCTCGCACACTGGGAGCACACACAGAGTCAGAACAGCATCCCCTGCACCTCCTCATTATCCCCCCGAAAATTTAAAGTGCTTGCAGCAATATCCTGTCTAAAGGACACACTAATGGTTGTGTATCTAAAATTCACAACTAAAAAATCGCTGGTTTTGTGAGAATTTGAGGCTCTGGAAATCTTCTCCTGCTCTTTGTTTAAAGGGTAGCTCATTAATTTATTCAGCTGTGGTTTTTCCAGCAAAGAGCTGTTGCTTCACTCTAAATCACCATCACATCTACAACCACTCGCTGACTTCCCAAAGATTTGAAGTTATTTCTCTCAAATTTAAAGGCAGAAATAACAAATCTAACCTTGAAGGCAACTCAGCTGCTGTAATGAAACCCAGCACAGAAAACACTTAGAGTAATAAAGTTCAGAACAGTCCACAAGCCCCAGTGAATGAGATTTTATCACTGCTGGAGAAGAACATGGGAGCAAACAAGTTTTTATTCTGCCTCTTCTCCCACCACAAAATAAATCTGTCAGGAAGTGAAAACTGAGGACTCAGAGTTGTGATCAGGCCACTCTTTTGGGGGAGAACAGCCCCATTTGTGTCCAAGGTCACCATGGATCCTGCAGGGCCACCTGGGAGCACCAATTACCCAACTATTTTGAAAAAAAGATGAGCATTATGGTGCCTACTAAAATAGTAAACTCCTGTTTTGGAGAACAGCACTTGAATTGCAAAATTGTCCAAAATTCTATCGATCCCCAATCTCAGGTGACTCTTTTGCCCTGCTTTGCATTCCTCCCTAAGGTCACAATGAGCTTAATTACTCTGCATTTCCATATATTTAGATATTAAAACATTAATTTAATACATTTTAAAGGAGTTTGGTTAACAGGAATCAGAAATAAATGAAAAGTCAGAATGAAGTATGTATGAGACTCAAGTCTTTGGAAGATCATGCATTTCAACTCAGAAATACTGTTAATAATCCAAATATAGCAAACCCCAAAAAACATTTCTGAGCAACCTCTGTTGGTTTTCCTTCAATAAGTCATGAAGCAACAATGAGACTGTCTTAGCTGTAAAATGTAATATTTCTTTAACCTTTTTCTATTAATTTAGCACATTCATCAAGGAATGCTTTTAGTATTAGTTGCTATTTTTGAACCACTATAAAACCAAGCACAAGAACAAAGAAAATGTCAAGCAGGAAAGCATTTTTACAGCATTAATACTTTCAGCCACCTGAATGCAGCAAACAAAGCAAGATGCTGACTTTGCTTCCATCAGAACATGTTTGTGCATGGAATATTTGGATGTTTGGCAGGAAGTTCTGTCCAGAGGGGTAAGAAAGACAAACCCCTCCAGGGCTGTACCCACCTTCCAGCAGTTTCTGCAGGCTGCTCCTCATCACATGGATGTTCTCTATGCCAATGAATTTAAAGCGAATGTTTTCATAATTATCTTCATTCTCATAGCCCTTCCCAGCAGCTCTGTTGGCCATGGCATTCAACTGGCAAATTCAAGGAGCAGAAGAGAAAAGAAAGAGAAAATCACAACAAAATTCAGAGAGGTTGTTTTGCAAGTCCTTTTTTTATTTTTGTTTAAATCTCCCAGAAAATGTACTGGACAAAGCTGTTACTCAGCTGTACTTCCCCACCTCCCAGACAGTTCTTTCAGCTGTTTCATTAAAATTACTGCAGTTCATTAGTCAGAGGCTCATTAAAGCCCTGCTTAGGGTAGTATAAACCACCAGTTTCTGCTATCAGAGACACTGAGTTTATCTAAGGAAATTCAGAGACAGCCACAGAAAAGCAGAACTAGGAAAGCCATTTTTAACATTTTTACATACATGGTATAGAAATAGCAATTCCCAATTTTCACAGACATACATGCACAGAGAAAATTAAACCACCTGAGGGAAACACAGAAACATTGAAGTTGAGCAGAAAGAACAGAGGAACTGCAAGACAGAAGCAGAAAATAAATCAGTTGTTTTAACATTCCCCAAAGCAGTTCAAGAGCTACCAGGACATCTCTGGTGGGGACAGAAAACAGAGCAGCTCAACCTCCCCTTATCAATTTGGGCAGCTTTTGGGAAAGAAGAGTCAGATATGGTGCAGACTCCTTTGGAACTGTGAAATAACCTCAGGGCCTCAGTTCTGCCAGAGTGGGACAGGCTGCCTTACAAGTGTCACCAATTATAGATTCTCCTGTTATCACCAGATGCTTCAGCACAAATTGCCACCAGTGAAGGATTTCAGTGGCACATCTCTGCCACTGGCAGCTGTCTGTCCCAGAAGAAATGCATATATCATGGCAGAACAGGGATCTCTAGGGAATGTCACACTAAAAGCCAAAATATCCACTGGAGCAAGATGGGAAACACTCCCTGTTTTCCCCAAAAATACACTTTCTTTCTTGCCCTTGTCAGAGTTTAACTAATCTTGTAGTTTATATAAAATAACTGCAAGATCTGAACAGCAGAGCAGGTTCTCAGAAAGCTCCATTTTCAAATAATCAGAGCAATTTAAATCTTTCCATTTAAATAATTGTGAGCTATGAAAACCCTTGTGTTCTAATTGGCTTCTACCAACACTTCTAATCCATATGTTTACAGGAGAATCACTGGAATTGGTTTCTAAACTCAGTTTCTCAAGATGACAGTCATTAAAATTTTCATTTTGCAAATATTTCCTTTCAATTAAACCCCACAGCTCCCAAGTTCTAGCCCCAGATAGCAGGGCTGAGTTGTATTAAGCTCCATCATGTGTCTTATTTTTAAAAGGGAAAGAAAATGGGAGGGATTGCTTTTCACAGCTGCACTTCCTCCCAGATCTGCCAGGAAAAGCACTTCAGCCTTGTGGAACTGAATCCTGAGGCTTTTCTCCAACTCCACTTCCAGTTCTCTCCTTTATCCTTTAGGACTCTGCAGGAGAATGCTTCACTGTCCCAGCCAGGTTCACAACTGCCAGTTCCATCAGGTCATCCTGAACACAAACCTCTGTCAGGACCCAGGACATCCCTCTGGCTGCCCTGGGTGATTCCAGACCCTGGCAGGGAGCTCAGAGACCTTGGCACAAAAACACCTGTGCCTTGGATTTTAGCCCATGGAAACAATTACCAACTTTGTGTGAAGATGTACAAGCCACAAGAGTTTGAGTAGAATGTTAGTGAATTTAACACAGGGGGAAAAAGTAGAATTTTGGGGATTTAGAATGGGAGTTCGAGAGGCAAGATGGAGGAATCTGGGCATGTCCAGTCTTTCTCCTTCTTCTTCTTGTCCTCCATCTTCTGCTGTGATGGTGGCACTTTTGGATTGGTTTAGAGTAGAGACAGACTGTCTAACATAGGTGATAGGTATTGGAAAATTATTGTAAAGTACACGGAGTTTTTAGTACAAAAAAATAACACCACCCCAAGGGCAGTCAGTGTCCCCCAACCCAACCTGCTGGACAGACCTCAGGGGGTCAGAAAGACAATGTATTAGATAAGAGAAAATAAACAGCCTTGAGAACAAGAGCCAAGGAATCCTGTCTTCTTTTTCGGTCTCAGGGCTGGGAAAAAGAGACTTTCTAACACCTTGGGGTCATCTCAACACAAGAGATCAAACCTCAAAGCCAGGATACTCCAGGAGGCAAAAATCCTTAGGATGAACTTCACATTCCATTTGCACACCCTGGACCAGGAGCCCAATCCCACATTCCTGCAGCAGGACCGAACCAGAGTTGTGACAGAATGAACTGGAAACAGCACTGCACATTCACACATGAGATTTAAAGCAGCCCAGAGCCCATGGAGGTACCTTTGGCCTCGTGTCTACAACATACATGAAGGGGCAGCCGGGGTTGGCCTCTCGGATGGCCTGGAGCATCTGCTCGTCCTCCAGGCAGCGCGCGCTGAACCCGGCCAGGGGCTGGCTGCAGCGGCACAGGGCGGCCTGCAACACACACACACACAGACAGACAGACACACAGACACAGGGTCAGCCTGCTGCCAGGGCCCTGCTCCTGCCCCAGAGCCCCTGGGCTCAGCTTCAGCCTCTGCTCCTGCCCCAGAGTCCCTGGGCTCAGCTTCAGCCTCTGCTCCTGCCCCAGAGTCCCTGGGCTCAGCTTCAGCCTCTGCTCCTGCCCCAGAGTCCCTGGGCTCAGCTTCAGCCTCTGCTCCTGCCCCAAAGCCTTTGGCTCACAGCTTCAGCCTCTGCTCCTGCCCCAAAGCCCCTGGGCTCACAGCTTCAGCCTCTGCTCCTGGGCTCACAGCTTCAGCCTCCCCTCCTGCCCCACACCCCTCAGAGTCACAGTTTAACTGCCCCCTGTGCTCCTTCTGAGGAGTTGCTGCTGCAGTGGACACACACTGGGACGTTTCACAGGTGACAACTTTGGGGAACTTGGAGTAGTGAGGGTGAGGAGGCTCCACCTGCTCTGCCCGATGGTCACCACCCCGAATGCCAGCAGTTCATGGAATGCCAGAATGGCTGGGTGGAAAGGACCTTCAAAATATCTCATTCCACCCCCTGCAATGGGCAAGGACACCTTCCACTATCCCCAGGTGCTCCAGCCTTGGGCACTGCCAGGGATCCAGGGGCAGCCACAGCTGCTCTGGGCACCCTGTGCCAGGCCTGCCCACCCTCCCAAGAAACAATTCCTTCCCAATATCCCATCTGACCCTGCTCTCTGGCAGTTTAAAACCATTCCCACTTGCCCTGTCACTATGTTCCCATATAAAAGTCCCTCTCCCTTCTTTCCATGAGCCTCCTGAAAACACTGGAAGGCAGCAATTTCTCATGTTTTCCATTTGGTTTCTATTCCAAACCATTCTTTTATGTTTTTATTATCAGTTTTGTTATTCACACAGGGTGTATTTTAAGGAAATTTCATTAGTTTCCAGCACAGCTCCAAGCAGTGCCCAGGTCAAGGCATGCTTCCTCAGGAAAACAACAATTTGGCTGTGACTGAATTTTCCTAAGATCAGCATCTAAAACACTGCTGAGGCAGCAAAGTTACAAATTTACATTCTGGTCTTCAGTGGAAAAAAAAATGAAACCTTCACTTATTCTGAACTAGTGGGGATTTATTTCAGGATGGTTCCTCCTCTTCAATACTAAGAAAGTTCAGCCGAGTCAACATATAACTCGGTAAAACATTATTCAATATAGCTAAAGAGGAGATTAAAAAACCCCACATCAGAAGGAATTGCTGAAAGCTGATTAAGAAAAAATTCCCAACAGGAAGCTTGGAAAGTCTGTGCTTTTGGCAGAGCTCTGGATGCATTCCAAGTGTTTGCCTTCAGCTCATTCTGTGACTCAAAATGAAAGCCATTAAGAGAAGCACAGTTCTCAAAGGCCTCAAATCTAATAATTATCTTATTCTTTCCTTCCATTAGAAGGGAACTGGACAAAAGGAGAGCCCTCACTCCCCCCAGGCAGCAGGCAGTGAAGCACTAACATTGTTTTCCTTGTACAAGTAAGAAAGCACCGGAATCCGCCCTCGGCTCCTGAACCTTGAACTTCCCATCACCACGGCCTTGGTGGCAGCTCGAGGCACCACGATCTCAGGAGGGTATGTGCTGCAAACCTGAGGGAGAACAGAGCAAAAAAACCAGATATTGCTCCTGAGCACTTCAAAATTAATGAAAAATTCATCTTTAGCTTATGAGGTTACGAGGTGTTCAGGAAAACAATGCAGGAAACAATCAACTCAGCAGCTGAACCTAAAAACTGGACTGCACAAAGCAGCTTCAAAGAAGTTCTTTAAATCCAGAAATGTCATGGAAGTTTCTGAATTAAATTCACAGAATGGGTTGGGTTGGAAGGGACATTAAAGCCATCCCACCCCCTGCCATGGGTAGGGACACCTTCCACTGTCCCACTGTGCTCCAAAGCCCTGTCCAGCCTGGCCTGGGACACTGCCAGAGATCCAGGGGCAGCCACAGCTGCTCTGGGAATTCTATTCCAGGGCCTGCCCACCCTCACAGCCAAGAACTCCTTTCCACAAAAAAGAAATTAAGTCTATTTTAAAAGTTCTCTCTAAATGTTATGCAACACTAAAGGCACTTCCAGCACTCAGGTGGAATCGTCAGAGAGCAGCTTCATCCTTTCTCCTCAAACAAGCACAGTCTGTGCAGCATGGACTTCAAAGATAAGCTGCTCTCCAAGCCTGGCTTCACCTCAGGCTTGACAACTCCAAAACATAGGCTAGAAACCGTGAGGAAACTCTAAAGCACCTGAGAGCTCCACTGCAGCAAGCAAAGCCTCTGAGTGATTACTGATTTGAGATGGCCACAGCAGTACTGGAAACAGCACCTCACATCAGAGCTCAGTTCAGGCCCCCACAGGCACAGGCAGGTAAAACTGGCAGCCACCTCTGACAGCACAGGCTTGTATTTCTTCAATCCAGAGCTTAAAGTAAAGAAAGTTACTAGGGAAAGAGATTCAGGGTTATGAATATGTTGGTGTCTTCCTTGAAGTTGCTTGCCTTGCTTTTCAACAGCCAGGTCTGACTGCACACAGCCCCAGAGGAAATAAAAAGGGAAATAATGTGGAGCAGGATTTTGAACAAGCTTGCTGACAAATGCTTTTGTTTCATGTTGTTTAGATCCAAGTTGGCCTTTCAGGGAAAATAACAGCAGCAGGCAGCTCAGACTGAAATGACAGAGGGCCCTTAGGTAGTAGAAGATCCAAGTGAGAAAGCAAAAAAGGCTCTGTTTTCCACTGCTGTTTTTCCCTTCCTCCCTTCCCTGGTCCCTCTCCACTCTGCCTCATTTCCCACCAATCCAAACTGCTGCCATTTCCTTCTCTCCTCCACATCTGTCACCAGCCAGGTGGGACAGGCTTTGGAAACACCAAAAGCAGCTCAGGGTACTTGAGGCTTTGCCTAACAGATGGGTTGACATTTCTGCAGAAAAACAAGGCTCTGCTCCCTTGCCGGGGGATCAAACACAACAAGGTGACCCTCCTGGAGCATCATCATCTGCAACTCCCCATCAAGATGATTGCTTTGTCTCAGACAAAGCTCCTTCCTCCCCAGAGGCAGCAGCAGGGCTGTCATTAATAACAACAAGGAGATAGTGCAGGGAATGGCTCCTCTGGGCAGGAATTACCTCATAGTCCTTGTTAATATCTGTTATCTCCCAGCAGTCGTTGGGGATCCCCATGCGCTGGTAATCCAGTTTCAGATCAATCAGTTTCCAGCCCATCTCCCGGCTCTCTTTGGACATTTTAGGGTTGTAAGAAAAAGCATAAAGTTCTTCGGGTTTCACTGGGAAGGAGAAAGAAAAAAAATCAACAAGTTAGAGATGGAAAGACACCCAAGGAGGCCAAAACTTCTGGAAATCAATGATTGAGTGCCACAGAGGAGTATTCAAAATATTTAAGACTTCTCAACCTTTTATAGATTTTTGGTTTGGGATAGTACCAAGTGCTGAAATTCATCCTGAAATCCTCAGGAATTTCCAATACTCAGTTCCCAAATGCAGGGAGATACATTAATTCTAACGAAGTGTTTTAGCCCAAGTTGGAAGAAGTAATTTTTCCTAAACTCATGATTTCTTCCTGAATTCACTGTAGTAAGCATGTTAGATGGGATTTATGTCACCACCATTAAAACATGGACTAAAAGATCTGTTATCTGTGGAGAGTTCATACAACAGCTCCTGCACACCTGTAAGGTCACTGCTCAGCAACAAATTCTGAGACTGGAAAACGTGAGGGATGTCTGGAATATTGCTGTCAGCCCAACAAAGGCTTCAGGCTGGCTCTGACAAGTGCCCATTTAGCATCCCAACCTCCTTCCCTCTCTTCACAAAATGCAAATCCAACCAATAATTCATCCAGCTGATTCCCAAGGCAGCTCCAGAGACAGAGGGAAACCTGTCAGAGGCTGATAAAGCAGCTGGGTACCGAGCAGGTAACCCAGAGCTGTCCATCACGTGTGTGCAAACAACCAGCAATGATGTGCTCTGCCAAAAATCCATGAAGGGAGCACACTCAGGCATCTTAAAACAACAAAAATGTGCTGTTACAATCAAGAAGTAGAAGAAAAGAAAGAGCTACAGCATTTACACAGTTGAGACCAAAGGAAACTGGTGTGAGCCCCTGCAGCGACACCTCCCACGCTTCAGGCACTACCCAGACCTCTAATTTTCAAACCTCAAAAACCAGTGACAGCTTTTAAATGTAACACCACAAACCTGCCAGCTACAGCATCAGAGGCAAGACTTCAGAACTAAAATAACTCCAAAGAGCACAAGGGGGGTGCTGGGAGTAGACACAGGCCTTAATATCAACTTAAAAAACTAATCTATGGGGGGCAAATAGGGCAAAGCCCATTTCTCCTACAGGATTTCCAGCCCAGCCCTGGTGCCATTAATTCCCCTCCCTCAGCCTGGTGACACCATCACAAATTGCAACTACAAATGACATCCTCGTAATAACACAACTCCAAAATGGGTTCCAGCATCCCAAAAGCAGAGGCTGCCAGAGGCAGAAGCCAGGCAGGAGCTCAGTGGAATGCTGTCCTGCAAGAAAAGCCTGAAGATTCATCCATGCTGGAATAAAAAGCTGGAGCTAGAAGAGAGCACAGGCTTTTGAGGGTGTCTGGCTCACACTGCAAGAGTGACTCCAAGTCAGGGCAGGGTGAAGCACAGGCTTCACTGAGCAAACAGTGCAGAGCAGCCTAACCATGCTGCTGGAAACACAGCCAAGACGCCAAACTGTGGGGTTTGGGAATTCTGTGAATGCCTGGATCAGCTGGAAAGGGCAGAACTGCACGCAGCCAACAGCTGGGTGGCACAAGGGACTGGCAGTGGCCAGGTCTGGGATATGAACTTTGCACAGCTGTCCAGAAATTCCTCATGGGAGACCACGTCACTCCACTGCCAGAGAGTGACAAAATCACAGAGAGGTTTGGGTTGCAACAGCCCATCCAGTGCCACCCCTGCAGGGACACCTTCCACCCTCCCAGGCTGCTCCAAGCCCCAATGTCCAGCCTGGCCTTGGGCACTGCCAGGGATTCAGGGGCAGCCCCAGCTGCTCTGGGCACCCTGTGCCAGGGCCTGCCCACCCTCACAGGGAAGGATTCCTTCCCAATACCCCAGCTAACCCTGCTCTGTCAGTGTGAATCCATTCCCTCTTGTCCTGTCACTCCAGGCTCCTGTAAACAATCTCTCTCCATCCTCCTTGGCTCCCAAGACTGTGTTTAGTTTGGAAGCAATGTCCTGCTCCACAGAGCTCAGCTCCCTGAGCCCTGCCCTCGTCCCTGCTGCTGGATGCTGATTCTGACCCCACTCCTCCCTCCCAAACCCAAGCGTGGGGCAGCAGAGCTTTCCCAGGGCTCAGCTTGGAGCATTCCAGAGATTCCCAGGACACATTCCCAATGCCAGCACCTGGCTGGGAGAGCTTCAGCAGGGAGGTGAACACGTCGTGGCAGTCCCTCTCCTGCCCAATCACAAAGTGAGCCACGTGGAAGTTCTTGCAGTGGATGAGCAGGGGGTACCCAGCCGTGGTCAGGGGCAGCTTCTCCACGCTGGAGATGTGGTGGTGCAGGATCTGGAGAAAAGCGAATAAACATCATTTGTCACTGATAAAGCTGTGAGCAGTGCAAGCAGATAGGAAACCTCTGTAATACCATCAGCTGTTTGTGCTTCCTGCAGCTAAGGAGCAGCAGGAAATGAGTTGATTTGTGACATCAAACATAAACTGCACCCAAAACCCAGGGAACTAAAGCAGGACTGAAAAAACCACAGATTTAGATAAATCTCTTTCAGAGACAGATGTGCAGCTCAGTTTACCTGGTGCACTTTGCTCTCCTTTCACCTCCACATGAAATACATTCTGTCATTCCCATTTCACCTTAGAATTAACAAAACAGGCTCATTTCAGGCTAAGTCTGCACTTCTAAAAGCTGCACATTCACATTTAGTGGCCTTGTATATTGAGTTTTAAACAGGAAATTACAGAAGTTTTCTACATTCCTTGAACTGACACTAATTCCATGAGTGAACTCTATCAAGTTATGTCACCATGGTGCTCATTTCCTTCCAAACCAGCTGTTTCTGGGAAGCATTTGGGATCAAAATGCTCTAAAAGACGAGTATGGCTCTGGAAATCCCAAACCTGCTCATTCTGGAAATGAGAGCATTAAGTTCCAGGACAAGGGGGAATGGCTTCCCACTGCCAGAGGGCAGGGATGGATGGGGTATTGGGAATTAGGAATTGTTCCCTGGGAGGGTGGGGAGGTGCCCAGAGCAGCTGGGGCTGCCCCTGGATCCCTGGCAGTGCCCAAGGCCAGGCTGGACAATGGGGCTGGGAGCACTTGGGACAGTGGAAGGTGTCCCTGAAGGGGAGGAATGGGACAATCCTTCAATTCTCTCCCCACCAACCCATCCTGTGACCTGAAGCAGCTTTCCCAGGTGTGTTTGCAGCCCACCATACCCATGTTTCCTTCCTGACTTCAGCAGAGGCATCCACGTAGATCAGGTGTGTGGCTGTCAGGTACAGGGTCCCGCTCGCTGCCTTCCTGCTGGCGTAGCGATCCAGCAGCTTCACGTTTTCCACCTGCAGCAGGAGCACAGCATGAGAACAACCCAGGATTGCTGAGGCTGGAAAAGCCCTCTGGGATCATGGAGTTCAGCCTGTGCCCAATTCCCACCTTGTCACCCAGCACACATCCAGTTGTTCCTTGGACACCCCAGGGATGGGGACTCCAAACCCCTCTGGCAGCCCCTTCCAAGGGGAAATTCCTCCAAGTCCAGCTCTGATGGAAGCACTGCCTAAACACCCGTTGAGCTCCATTCTTTCAACTTCTAATACACAGATCATGAAGCAAGACAGAAAAACACATGATCTTAAGTCCCCCCTGCAACACCAAGCCAGCCTTGCACCATAAACTCCAATTATTTCTCCATGAATTAAAGCCATAAAGGTTAAGCAAACAGCCGTGGTTCAGCACCAGCAAACCCTAACAGGATTACTGGATTTGTAGCCAAGATGATCCCAGTTTGTTACCGTGTGGGGCTGCAGAAATAACAAAAGAACTGCAAAGGAAAGACGTGCCTGTGCTCAGGGTGATCAACATGTTGCTCTGAAAGGAACAGCCCTCTCCAGTCTGACTTCCCACTGCTCATTCCCTGCTAGTAGCTACTTCTTGTAACTCACTTCCTGGCCTCCAAGCGTATTTCATAAACCACACCAAGCTAATTAATAAAAAACAGCTTTAAAGAACTCAGCACAGACAGAATAAAATATGCTACAGCACTGGATTGATTTTCTCCTGGCCTATTTGCCGCCTAATGAACGCAGATGGAATTTTTCTTTCGCCATTAAACAGGAATAATAGGAAAAAAATAATTGGATGGACAATGAAAACAAATGTTTTAGCAGTAAATGATAGATCACTTCTGGGTATTGAATGTGCGAGCTTCCATATGTCTCAAGTACAAATGGAAAATCTCAGCAAATAAATTGGAGAGCTGAGGCCTGGGCTCGGTGTCCTCTTAGCAGGTTTGTTTTTCAGCAGATATAACTATCAAATACAATATTGCCCTTTTCAGGGCACTACAGACACGCAGCACCAGCAGAGCACCTCAGAGCAGGGGATGAGGAGCATCCCCAGACGTCCTACAGAATAAAACGAGTAACAATAACCTCCATCGCAGTGAAGGAGAAAATTAAATTATCAACTGCTGCCTGAATAAATGCAATTCCTTTTAGCACAGCATTCCCGGAGCTCCTGACTTAATTCAATGGGGAAAAAAAAATGCCCTCTTTGGTTCCCTCCTTGGGACTGGGAGGAATCTCCGCGCTTTGACAGAAAGGAAGCATTCCGGAATCGCCCCAAACCACTGCAACCAAAGGGGGGCTCTGCCCAGCACTGCAACCCCCTCCCCACAGAGCGCCGGAGCCGCCAACACCGGGGCACCGCGGCTGTGACCCCCC
>NW_005054500.1:124452-127358 GCF_000277835.1 Geospiza fortis | reverse complement strand
GCCCCCGGGATGTGCCCGGTGCTCCTGGGCTGTGCCCGGAGCCCCCGGGATGTCCCTGGAACCCAGGATGTGCCCAGAGCCCTCGGGTTGTGCCTGGAACTCCCGAGCTGTGCCCAGAGCCCCCAGATGTGCCCGGAGCCCCCGGGACCCTCCTCATCCTCCTCTCCATCCTGCTGCAGTCCCACTCTCTCCCCGTGTCTTTTCCCTGCCAGCACCGGCGATGGCAAAGCTCTCAGAGAATATTTCAGGAAAAAAACACCTTTTTTCCCCCCCTCAAAGCATGCGGCCGTCAGCTGTGCCGTCTGGCTGAGCAGCAGGCTGACAGCATCCTCCCCTGGAGAAAGGGGCTGGAGGCACATTTGTCACGTTAACATTTGTCACACTTCCCACAGCTAGTGACACCTGTTCGTCCTGTTTGCCGTGTGTTTTAAATTCCAAGCACGGTGCTGTGTCCCGTGGGTGCCCAGGCCGAGGAACTGCTGGAATTGCTGTTCACTGCTGGTGTCTCACAGCCCCAAGGGCAGCAGCTCCCAGGAGTTTGTTCCAAGCTAAACCTTGAATTACCAGAAAAATCCCTTCAGAATGTACCGGTTTAAAATGTTGGTGATCTTGTAGCGAGCCTGAAAATTTAGAGGTTTTAATTATTGTATCGAGCATGACAATTGACAGCTTTTAATTACAGCAAAATCGGAATCCCAGACTGGTTTGGGTTGGAAGGGACATTAAATCTCATCGAGTTCCAATCCCTGCCACGGGCTGGGACACCTTCCATGGGTGTTATTCCATATTCTATCATTTCTACCGCTCGTACAAACCCACACAGCCTCAGATCAATGGAAGAAGAGATCACACGGGCTGTAATTCCCTGTCATTCCCGGTGCGGAGCAGCACAGGCTCCTCCTCTGCAATTAGTGGGGGCAGCGCTCGTTAATTAAGGCTTTGTGTTTGTGCTCCACGTGATCCAAAGTCGTTTTTTCCCCCCGGTAGCTTCTCCTGGGGTTTGCAGGAGGATGAGCATGGTTTTTAAAGTTAATAATAAACGGAGTGGGCATCACTTAGGGGACTTTGCAGCACTGCACAAAATGTACCTGTGGAATAGCAATGCAGCTTCCTCCTCTTCCCTAAGGAAAGTGCAAAAACATGACCAAAAAAAAAAAGAGGGAAGAAATAAGGATGGGGAGATGAGAAGAGCTGAAGGAACAGCTGCATTGCTCAGCCAGGCACTGCCACCCTCACAGCTTCTCCCCAAACTTGTGCCACAGGGATCAGCTTGAGTGGGAATCTCAGGGAATAAGGAGAGCTGACTTCTTCCAGGGAGCCTTGCCCAAGTCACAGATGGGTTGTGCCCATCTTCTGTCTGAAATCTGCATTTATGGAGCCTGAGGAGATGAGGCAAAGGGAGGTGTCAGAAGAAAATAAACAGAGAGCGAGGCCACGGTGTGAGGCTTAGAAAATGTACTTTGAGTACATCTGAAGAAGCTGAATGCATAAAAACCTATGTGGATCAGAGATTAATTTGACTTAAAGGGGCAATTCCACCTCTCCTCCAGCTGGGAGGGAAGGGAAGGGAAGGGAAGGGAAGGGAAGGGAAGGGAAGGGAAGGGAAGGCTGGCACAATGCTGGACATATTCTGTCCAAGGCCACCAAGGCAATGTCCCATCCTTGACTGAACTGCTGAGTACAGCCCACAGCATCTTCAGGATACCCACGTTTTGGTGTCATTTGAAGTCACATTTATTCCAGAATTTCCCCTGTACTACAGAAATCTGTAACTCTTTTGGTCTTGCTCTGAGTTCCCTACATTGGCATTCATTCTGCCATTCACCCTCATGCTGGACAGGCTTTGTGCTGTGAAAATTTAGAAAAGTGATTTTCTAAATTTATTTTGCAATTTGCAGATCAGTTTGAAGTTCCTCAGCTTACAGGAACAAGCGAGCTAAATTGTAGGTCTGGTCTGTTCCCCACCAAGCAATTCCTGTAATCTCATTTTTATTACTCACTGCCCACTTAGGAAGTGTTTAACAGGCAGATAAAATCTAGCACAATAAATCCTTATCAACAAAACAGTGAAATCTTGTGTGATGCAGATGAAAATGACATTCTGGGGGGAGGTGTTTGAGAAAAGAACAATTTCTTGTGCTATTTTTACTGCGAGAAGGTGGGAGGGGGCATTACCAGACACCCACACTGAGTGGCAGAGGGGCTGTTGCAGAGCCTTGTCTACAAGTGTCATCAAGAGAATGCTGCCAAAAATACCCTGAGATGATGAGTTTAGATACAATTCCACCCCCAGCACCTGCCCAAACACTGGTTCCTATAATTTGGGAAGCAGAGAGCCCGAGGAATGTGCACAGGGTGCCAAGGGCAGCTGAAACACCGCAGGAATTCAGCCTTTGGAGTTTGTTTTCCTCACTTGAGGGATAGTCAAGAAAGAGCTCTCTCAAAAAGAGCCTCAGGGAGAACAGATCCTGCCTATATTTTAGAATTTTGACTGTCACAAATAGATTGTGAAGTGTCTTCCCAGAGAGGAGAAATACACAAGGAGCTTAATCCAGGGAATATGAGGCTGCTGAGAGGAACAAAAGCAGAGCTGGGCAGGGGCTCGTGTGAACTTCAACCCTTGGGACTCTCCTTATCCCCAAGGATTTTTCAGTGAGTTTTGCTCTCCTGAGCTGGTGTCAGGGTCCTTGTGAGGAGCTGCACATCCCTGTGTAAGCTGGGCTAGGGAGGGTGTCCCTGCCAGGGAGGGGCTGGATGAGCTTTAAGGTCTCTCCCAGCCCAAACCAGTCTGGGATTCTGGGATTATAATTACAGCCTGTGCTGACAGACCTGGAATTATGCAACTGAAGGTTTTGAAAGTAGTTCATGGAAAATAGTCTGTGCTGTTTCTTCCACCTTTTCCTGCT
>NW_005054500.1:120647-124438 GCF_000277835.1 Geospiza fortis | reverse complement strand
TGATGTTAGTGCCACGAGTCTGGGGCAGTGCAGTGGTTGCTGGGGTTGGATTTCCATGCCACGGGATATCCAGGGATCTGCTGGACCAAACACAATCAGCTCATCCCTTGTGCTGCTGAAGGAGTCCCACAGGTGCTGCCTCTGAGCCGATCCTGCTGCAGTAACACCAAGTCCCAGCCCCTGCTCTCCCTTCCAGAGGTTTTCCAGCAGGCAGGGGCTGTGATTGCAGCAGCCTGAGCGCTCAGCATGCAGGGCCCATCCCTCTCCTCCTCTCAATTCCCTACAATCAGGTGGAGCAATCAGGTGTCCTGGGTATTTTTAGCCTCCCTGGTTGTGTTGCTCTGCCTTGGATTAATGACCTGCTCCCCACGCTGTGCTGGGGCTCTGGGACAGGCCCCCTCCCAGCCCCCAGGCAGGAGATGGCATTAATTAAAGCATCACTTGCAGAGATGGAAAATCACTGAGGGGCTCTGAGGGAGGCAAAGGTTTGGTAGAGTTGGTTTTTTTCCCTTCACAGTTGCTGTGGCTGAATGGCTTTAATGGAAAGAAGATAAAATGTCATCTTAGTGGGTGTGATGGAATCACCTGACACTTGTGTCCTCTTCCAGCAGAGTCCAGGAAGGGAAGTGAAGAACACAGAGTTTCACTGTCACTCTTGGGGCTGAACTGGATGTATGAACAAACAGCCCACACAAGGAACTTCCTTCTCTGTTCCAGTGAACAGCCAGGAGCAGGTTGTGATGATTCTCAGTTTCAAAATTATTCTACAAGATTCTTCTCGTTTATTGTCTTGCAATTTGAGCTGCACTTCTTGTTTTTAACAGTCCAATAATTCAGGGGCATGGTTTGCACTCCTGAATGGGAACGGCCTCCTGAGCATCCCAAGGCCCACTCACAGAAATTCTCCTTGCTCTGAAGCTGAGCAAACAGCCATCAGTCTGCCTTTCCCAAAGAGACAGCTTCCTGAGAACTCCCTGGCAGGAGCATTCACAGACTGGGAGCGGGAGGGAGGGCTGAGCAAGGCCAGAGCAGATGTGTTTACAGCTCCAGACAAATCTCTGCAGCTCAGGCAGTGCAGCGTGTCTGTCACTGCTGCAGAGCACAGCCCATCAGTCTCCAGCCCTCCTGGATCCCCCAGGACAGAGCTGCTCTCCTCACCCCGCTGCCAAGTGCCAAAGTTGTCTCCTGGAACTCCTCTTTACCAGCTCCCATTGCACACTGGGCTCCCAGTTGGATTTAAGCCCTGCATGGATGAATGAGCCAATGACAGAGCTGGGAATTACTGTCTTCCCCTTGGCACTGTGCTGAATTTGGTGCCTTCTGTCTGCCACTGACACCTCAAAAACCCCCAAATCTTGTTGAACCAGCTCTAGAGCAGAGCAGGTGCCCTGTGAGGGTCTGGTCTTCCTCCAGTGCAAGACCTGATCTACAAACTCAAGTGATCCAAAGCATTCCCGAGACTGAATGGAATTTCCTCTGCAATCCAAACATGTTCCAGGGTCTTAAACTCTTTGTTCCAGCACACAAAGCTCTGACCCAGTCCAGCTTGTTAGCAGTGGCAAATTTATTCCTAACTGCTTTTCTTTGATGCAATGGAGTTGTTCTGAGGCATCAGTCCCCGGTGACAAAGGGTGGATTATCTGTCTCCCAGCAAGACACCGAAACCTATCCCAGGGAATTCGGATGTGGGCTCGGGGGAGCTGTGGAAAACCTGCCAAGAACTGCATCACCCAGGAAGGACAGCAGCCATGGGGCTGGAATGCAACATGGTGTGAGGATGTTCATGGCATCTGCAGAGCTGAGCTGGTGTTTGGCAAGTGCCAGAGAGGGGTGGAATTCAGGATTGGAGCCAGACTCCAGCTTTACTTGGCTGCAGACAGAATCTCCTCGGGGCTTTTCCCCTGTCATCCTTAGGAAATTGTTTTCCACCTTTGCAATGAAGCTCAGATTTCAGCATCTCTGCATGTCTCTGTGTGCAGGATATTTCAATGAGAAAATTGGCTCGACCTTTTCCTCAGGCCCAGCTTTCATTCCTAGGTAAACAGAGGGGCTTTTGGGCAGAGCTTCTTGGTAGACAGCAAATTAAGGAGAGGTGTCCCTGGGGCTTGCAGTGGGAAGAATACTTCAGGATTCAGGATGCTGTTCTCTCCAAGAGCCTCCTTCTCCATCTTGTGCCAATCTGTGGGTCTGACTCTCTTGCTTAATTACAGCTCTAATCATCTTATTCATGCTTCATTTCTCACTGTAAATAAAAGGAATTATAGGCTGCATTTCCCTTTTTTCTTCCAAGTGGCTGAGTAAATGTGCCCCTTTTTGAGAAGTGACCGATTATTTTATTGTGAAATTGCGCTCACCCCGTACACATGGCTGGGCTGAGTCAGCCCAGGGTCAAGGGAGCACCAGGGGGACAGAGGGACAAGTGCAGGGTGTGTCACCAGCAGCGTGGGGAGGACTCAGGCTCTGGGTGAGAAGGGACAGCGAGGTGACTTAGTCCTTAGCCAGGAAAAGCAAACACACTCTGCTGAAACCTTTGTGGCTTTATCCACAGGGACAATGGCAGATTGAAGGGAAGGCAAACTGAACGTGGGTGTTTCTCCTGATCCCAAGGGTTTCCCTGATCTTTCCAGAGACAGCTGCCCTGAGCCGTGCCTGCCTGTTCCAGAGGGGCAGAGTGCTTTGTTAGGTTCCATTTCCCAAGAATACCATCCCAGAATTTCCATGCTGCCTCTGCTCACTGCTGACAGGGTCAATTAATGGAAGTAAAGTCTTTACCTACATTAAAGTCCGGGAAATGCAGGAGGAAGGAAAGTTGCCACAAGATGAGCTGTGCTTCTGTGCCTCACAGCCCTAAAGCTGACATCCCCTTCAGGAAATCCATTATTGCCTTGAGTGTGAACAATTCCTCACCCTCCTTGTGCTCTCCTCTTACACCTTTCCTTTCTAACATGCACATTTGTGGGTTATATTGATTGCTTTTGGCTGTGAGACTCAAACCAGAGCAATTTAAAGACAGAGAGGAAGAACATCAAGCCTTAAACAGCCAGCCCAGCCATCCATCAGTGTTTCCTAGGGCCAGTTTAATGTGCTCCACTGGGAGCTGCCACCCCCTCTCCAAGGCCATCAGCTGGGACAGCAGTGGCCTCACCAAGAACCAAGATATGGTTGCAATTTGGGAGTCAATAAACAAAAAAAGGTTCGCTGGGGAGCTCATTCCAAGCAGTGATTTCTGTCAGTCCCTGTGTGGCTCAAACCCCATCCATCACCCCCAGAGCAGGAGCACAGCACCCCGGCGGGCAGGGAGGATGTTCTGCCACGTCCCCTTGGTTTGAAGCTATTTTTTTTTTGATTTATGAGGATTTTTCTTTCTGGAACCAACTCTCCTGGGCCGTGGCCATGGAAAGCTGTGCACAGAGCATCAGCTCCCTGATCCTGGGGCCCCGGGGCCAGCCACATCTCCAGAGGCTGCTGGAGCTGATGGGGAGGGCGTGAGGTGGGGTCAGTCCTTTGTCCCTGTAACAAGTGACAGCACAAGGGGAAACGCCTTCAGGTTGCACCAGGGCAGGGTTAGATGGGGCACTGGGGAAAATTCCTTCCTGGAAAGGGCTGCTCAGGGCAGTGGTGGAGTGCCCATCCCTGGAGGATTTAAAAGCTGTGTGGATGTGGCACTTGGGGACCTGGCAGTGCCGGGGGATGTTGCACTCGATATTCTCAGAGAGCTTTTCCAACCTGAACAATTCTGCGCCTCTCTAAGTTCAGTTTCAGCTCCTGAGTTAAGGAGCAGCTGGCAGAGC
>NW_005054500.1:111946-120613 GCF_000277835.1 Geospiza fortis | reverse complement strand
CAGAGCGTGCTCAGGGCTCTGTGTGCCAGGGCAGGGACAGCCCACACAGATCTCAGACTCACCCCTGCCTTAACCCAGTGCCAGGGCTCCCAGTGCCTGAGCCAGCATCACCAGCCCTTCCTGGCAACACCCTCCTATGGGGACAGTGCCACTCACTCCAGTGACACCTCTGCAGCTGGGAAATGTCAGCCAGATGAGACTCAGGCTCATTCCTGTATCACATCTGCCTCCCCCAGCACATGAAGGCTGCCTCCTTAGTCCTGCAGTCCTGCCTGTCTCTGCCATGGCTTCCTGTCCTTGTCCCTGTCCCTGTCCCTGTCCCCCAGCCTCTCACTGCTGCAGGTGATTCCTGCCTGACATTCCAGCAGAGCTCAGGGATTGGTTACAGCACCAAAAGGGAGCTCTCTGAAATAAATGGGGAAATAAAATCTCATCCCAGAGCTCCAGCTCCACTGTGTGCCAGTAAAAATCCCTATCCCAGCACAGACAGACTCATCCCATGGATATTTCTCCATGCTCAGCCCTTTGATTATAATTAAAGATTTCCAGACCAAGCACCATCCTTCATTTCAAATGTCCAACTTTGCCACTGGCAGGGGATGTTTCAGTGGGAACAGGATCTGAAAATGAGGGAATTTCACTTCTGGGTTTGCAGCTGAAATTCCTGTCCACCCACATGTTGACTTCAGGCAAGGCAAAACAAGCTCCAGCCTGGTGTTTTCTCACCTTGGTCTTTCTAGAAAAAGGGAGTAAATTTGCCATTGCTGTGACAGGTAAAAATACCTGAATAGAGAAGAACAAATTATTTTTATCTTCTCTGTCCAAAACAAAAAAAAAAGAAAGATTTTAGGCCAAACCTTCAGCTGATGATTAATCAAATTGAAAAGTTTTATTTCAGGTGAGGAATTGCCCTTTCAATTTTCCCTTCGCTTGGGGACAGGGGTTTGTTCTGGGCTTGGCAGTGCTGGGGGAACAGACTCCATGGTCTGGGAGGGCTTTTCCAGCCTCGTGGTTCTGGGAAAGCCTTCCAAGGCTCTTGGTGGTGGTTCAGAACACAGAGAGGTCCTTTACAGGCTGTGCACTCTGAGAACACCTGGGGGTGGATGAATTCCCAGCACCTTGGAGCTGGATCCAGATGGAGAATGGGGCTGGACCTGGTTGTTCCCCTGGAAAACCTCAGTGCCAGTGCTGGGGCTTTGTGTCCAGCCCTCCTGAACTCTGCCCAGGCACAACACCTCCCCTTCCCAGGAGGGAGCTGGAAATAAAAGCCGATTTTCCCATCTCTGTGTATTCCCCCGTGCTCAGGAGCACTGGGAGCTGTGAAATCCGTGTTTCCCAGTGCCTGGCACCCTCTGGTGTCAGAGGGCTCTCAGGGAGGATTTCACTGCTCAGGCACAAGGGCAGAGCTGGGTTCTTTGAGAGGAGTTTCTTTTGGCACTGAAGTCACTGTCTGAACCTGTCCTGGACTCCTTGGAATTGTGGTGGGTCTTGGCAAGATCCTGGGAGCAGCCAAGGGCATGGCAGAGCCTCCCTGCACAGGTGAAATCAGAGGCAAATCCCAGTGGAAGTGCAGATTTCAACTCCTGGAGCGTTCCCTGATGGAATTCAGGGATCTGAGCTAACCCCTCAGGTGGCTGGAGAGGGAAGGGCTGCAGCCCTGAACGTGGCAGAGATCTCAAAGGCACACTTTAAACCCTCCCCTCCTTTTCTGGTTATTCTACATTCTATCAGAGACCAGTGGGAAGAGGAGAAGGGCTTTGAGCAGGGGAATAAAGAAACACATGAGAACTGCTCAATGACTTCATCTTTGGGGATTCAGTCCTTATCTCTGAGCCAGCTGGGGAGAATAAAACCCTTTTCTTGGCTTTAGATGAAAATTAAAACATCACTCATAGTAATGATGGTCAAGCTGAAAGAGGCTCAGAGGCTGAGGTTTGGCTCTGATCTAGTATCTTTAAATACCAGTGCTCTGAGCCTCTGGGTTAACAGGACAGGAAGGACACTTTGCTTTTCCAACATTTTCTGCTGTTCCCTGGGCATAGGGATATAATGAAATGTGGGCATTTTCCTTCCTTTTCTAATCAATAAATTAATAATAATAATAAATCAATCTGATTTTATTTTAATGGCCAAGGAGCAAAAATTAAAATACAGTAAAAACACCAAGTGAACAGAACTTTTCTAAAATTCTTAAAATATTTGTGGGCACAGTCTGGTGAACTGTTGGCATTAAATATTTGCCTTTGTGCCTAAATTCCACGTGCTCAGTTTTACTGGACACGCCAGAGCTTGTGGTTCAGGGACTTCCCAGCTGCTTTTCCTTCCTGAGCTCAGTGTTTTGTGTTCACGTGGGTCTTGTCAGGACGTTTGAGATCTCCAGATCCAAATTCATCCCTGGTGTAACTTTGAGGGAAAAGGAGAGAGGGGCACCAGGAAAAGGTTTGATCCCTGTGCTATCCCGGGTTTTGTAGCCTGTTGAGTCCTGCTTTTATTCCAGCCTGGGTGGTGGGGCTGGAGTGTGAAACAACATCCACATTCCCAGGATTTGCCCAGGCCTTGTTTTGGGAGAACTCAGGATAAGCAGCCTGGAGGGAGGGCTCTGCAGCCTCCTCAAGGCCAGTTTTGTGGTTTCACACTGAGTGTTTTATTCAGAACTGCTCTTTGCTGCTTTGTCTATTCTCTGTGTCTGTCCTGCAGCTCTGGGCTCCCAAATCTCCATTTGTGGCACCACCTCACTCCTTTTCTAAAAAAAAAAGCCATTTACCAAAGCTCCTCCATTATCCCATCTTCTTTTCTTAACATTACTGTGAAGGATGTGTTCCTGCATGAAATTAGCTGGTAATTTTCTTGTCTTGATTTTCAGTGTTTCAAGTGTTCTTAGGAGCAGCCCTGCCAGACTTCTAACATATTGTTATGGTTATCACCTTGATAAATATAACCCAGTTCTGTCTGCTCCAACCTCTCTCTGAGTCTTCCCTGCTGACATTTTCCTCTCAATAAGTTTCTTTTCTTTATTTCCAGCATCTCCATAGCTTTTTCCTCAACCAGTTTCCAAAACCTTCATCATGATTGCTTTTCACCTTTTGCTCTGAGGTTGCTCGCTGCAGTTCCCTGCCAGCCCACAGAAAGCCTCCAGCTTGTTAAAGCTTCAGTGAAATTGGGTTTTCCTGCACTTTGCAGTTGAGACAAGGTGCCTGTAACTACTCCCAGCTCCTCCTCCAGGGCATCTCTGCTGTGCTGGCAGCTGCAGCTCACCCTGAGCTGATCCCCAGCCCCTCTGCTCCACCAAGCAGCTCCTCAGGAAATCATTCCTGGGTTATTTTCCAGCACCTCGCCCAGCTCTCCTGTCTGGCAGGGAATGCACACCCAGAAATACAAATTAATTTGCTCTTCCCCAGCGTAGCAGCTGTGCTCTGGAGAGCCCCAGTGCTGCAGAGGGCTGGAGCTGTCAGAGCCTCGAGTTCAGGTGCAAAGCCAAGCTGTGGCAGCAGTGTTTGACACTCACTCAGCAATCCAGCTGCAGGAAAATTCAGCACAAAATAATCAGAGCCCAAGGGTCGAGGACTCAGCCAGGTCAGAGCTGGAGATTTTAAGAGCAGGTTTTCCTGGGAGATTTGCAGCATTTCAGGCTTCTAATTCTTTCAGTTCTGGAGGAGCTGCATCTCAAAAAAGGAAAGAAAAACGTACAGCTGCCTAACCTGAGAAAATCTGCAGCCCTGTTTGAGGTCCAAAGACATTGAGGCAGCAAAGGTTTGGTTCAGCTCTTCCTGGGTTTGAGTTTTGGTTCCACCTGCAATGTTCAGCACCACCTGGGCCAGAGCTTTCCGTGGATGTTACCAAAATCCTCTGAAAACACAGGAAAAGAAGAGTTTCCCTAACTTTCTAGTGTCTTTTTTATGGACTGCAAGTCAGGCATTACTTTATTCTTGACCAGGGTTTGTGTTTGGCTGATGAAGTCTCAGCCTCTTCAGAGACCCTGATGCAAGACTTTTTAATTTATTTATACATTTATAACAAAGAAATGAATGTTCATTGGTTCTAAGTCACATAATTATCTTCAATAATCAGTATTAATTAATAATTAATCCTCTGTTGGTTATCTTCAAGCTAAGATGGGCCACATTCTTTAGTCCTCCTGTCATTTTTAGCTCAGACAAGGAATTTCCAACTTTCCAGGCCTTAATCTCTTGTATGTTCTAGTTATTCCAACAGCCCTGGAGAGTCATAAATTAAAGATCCCAGATGTCCAACCTTCACCTCCCTTTGGCTCTGCTTATTGAAGCTCATCAGTGTTAGTTTTAGCAGATTTAAAGTTTTGGTGATTTGATGATCAATGTAACAAGAGTCTGTGAAAAACTGAACTGGTGCTGGCTAAAAGTGGGCCTGGCTTCCCATTAATTAAAACAACTCATTAAAAGTTAGTTAATTTCCAGCACAGACAGAGCTCACCTGATCGTTGCACAGAGTTCCAGCAGCTCCTGCTGCCTCCCAAAGAAGCCACCTCTGGAAAATCAGGTTTATTGTGTCTGAACAATGCCGAGATTTGAGGCTGAACATTCCCAAACCAGGGAATCTCCATCTCCATCAGCTCTGCCACCACCTGGGAGAGGTCTGGGGCTCCTCAGGAGAGGCCCCTGGGCTGGGCAGACCTTGGGAAGAGCCAGCAGGGAGCACAGGAACACCCAGAGGGTTAAATCCATGGATGTGAGCACAGGAACACCTGATGGGGTTAAATCCATGGATCTGGGCACAGGAACATCCAGAGGGGTTAAATCCATGGATGTGAGCACAGGAACACCGAGAGGGGTTAAATCCATGGATCTGAGCATGGGAACACCTGATGGGGTTAAATCCATGGATGTGAGCACAGGAACACCCAGAGGGTTAAATCCATGGATCAGAGCATGGGAACATCTGATGGAGTTAAATCCATGGATGTGAGCACAGGAACACCTGATGGGGTTAAATCCATGGATCTGAGCACAGGAACACCCAGAGGGGTTAAATCCATGGATCTGGGCACAGGAACACCCACAGGGGTCAAATCCATGGATCTGAGCATGGGAACACCTGATGGGGTTAAATCCATGGATGTGAGCACAGGAACATCTGATGGGGTTAAATCCATGGATGTGAGCACAGGAACATCTGATGGAGTTAAATCCATGGATCTGGGCACAGGAACACCCAGAGGGGTCAAATCCATGGATCTGAGCCACCTCTGTCCCCCTGTCTTTGCTGAGGATGAGCCCCCACCTCCAGCTCATTTGTTTCCCTGCTCAGCCAGGTCTGATTCTCTCTTCTCCTTTGAGCCTCTCTCCACTCAACAATTCCGCTGGAAAATCCTGATTCCATTCCCTGCTTCTGCAGGGAAGGCAGAGCAGCTGCACATCAGGAAGTTTCCAGTTTGTGCTTGGAGAATAACAGGAATTTTTAATCACCTTCCTGCCTACATCAAATTGACAGGAGGGGAATGAGCATTTCCCTAAATAAGAGAAACAAGCCTCACATGGAAAAAGGCTTCTCTCCAAGGGCTATTTCCATGGCAACGTGTAAATGCCAAGCTCCAGCTGTTCTGGCTGCAGGAGTACTGGCAAAGGTAACAAGGTTGTTGTTAATTATGAAACCATCACTGTCCTCTCATGCAAATCAGGCTGGATGTGGTTTAAAACCTCCCCAAAGCTGGCAGGGGACAAGCTTGCAAAATTCCACCCTGGCAGCTGCAAGCTAAGAAAGCTGAGAGTAACACAACAGCAGGAACTGGGGGGGAAAAATGGGAAAATTCTTCCTGATTCCACCTGGTATGTCACAGCCATCATCCCAATGTCCATGCAGCCCTTTTGATCCTGGCAGAACTTGGAGGGAGCCCCAAGTCATGTGAGGATGCATGATTGTATACACAATTCTGTGTGATATTATACAATTTTATACTCAATTATACATCTGCTCCTGCAGTGGTTCAGTGGGCATTGCAGCACACAACAGTCCACGGCAAAAGAAAGATGAAATATTTTGAAATGGGGAAAAAACGCCCCCTGAAACACACAGAGAAACCTCTCACAAAGCTACCCAAACACACTCTGACCCTGAACAGGAGCTCTCCATTTAGTTTCCAGGATTTTATCCCTGCAAAGTGAGGCAGGGTAATCCCTTGGAGGGAAAATAATCCACACTGTTGTGCATGCAGAGAGAGGTGATCAGCCAGGGCAGGCAAGAAGTGTTAATGGAATTCACCTCCAGGAATCTCCTGCATTTGAATTTCTGCCTTGGCAGGAGGCTTTGAACTCCTTTAACCTGGAAAATGGGAGGAAATAATTGCATCCAGTTATCTTCAGAGGTCCATTTTCTTCTGAGCACTTGGAGGAGCCTGGCTGAGGCTGCTTTTCCCACAACAACAAATAATGAAAGCTGGGTTTTGGTCTGAGCTGAGAGAATGTGGGAATGAACCAGGATTTACCTGAAGGCAAAAGGAGCTTTGGACTTGCAGCATCACTTCAGTGATTTGGTAGCTCATCTCTCACCCCTGGCTGGCAGAAAATTCTGCAGGATTTCCTGAATCCTTCCCAGGGATTTACAGGATTAGTCCCATACGGGCAGCCAACCTTACAGCAGGGCAAAGGCACATCCCAAAGTGTCTCTGCTTCCAAGCATTCAACAGCTCTGAATCCAAGGATCTTTCTAACAAGGACTGCCAAAAAGCCAATTAAAAATGATGCACAAGAGGTGATGAGCAATTGATGTCTTAAGCAGGTTAAATTACCACTCAGCTGAACCTACAGCACAGTTAATAAAGCAGAAATGCACAAGCTGTTATCAAATATTAAAACAAAAGCCATCAGAAAGGAGATAATTTGGTGCAAATCTTTTTAAAAGCTGGCATCACTGGACAGCTTCCCTTAACAATCAATAGCAACATTCCTAAAAAAAATTCCTGTGGGCCCAGCTTTTGTGTACATTCCATGTTCTGAGGTGTTCAAGGAGCCTCCAGACAAGGGCCCTGGGAATCCAGCAGCACTTGGACATGGCACAGGGCTGTGAAACACCCACACGGTCTGGGTTTCTTTTTAGTTCAAAGCTGAAAAGGTCACTGGTGCAGAAAGGTAGAGAAATTATATAGAAAAGCCTAAAATCGATGGCTGGCATTCTGAAGCTGGCACTTTGTGAGCTCCCATGTGAAAGCAATCCTGGTGTGAGCAGTTTGTTAGCATAACAATCTATTCCTGGGTAAAAAGCAACTTACACCTGTACCAACTGGTTTTACACCCTTAGACAGAGAAATGAAAACTGTCTCTCACAAGCAACTTTTCCTGCATGTCCACCCCAGGGGTTGGAGTGACCAATCAATACAGAATAACAACTTGTTAATAACCAATACAATAATTGGCAAGGAAGCTCCTGACCAGCTGGAGTCCCACATGAGGTCTGTGGAAGTGGATAAAAAGGAGTTGTGTGGATAAAGAAGGGGCTTTCCCGCCATGGAGAAAATGGAGTCTGTGTGATTTATTCCCATAGCTCACCACCACTCCTGTGCTGCCAGGGGTTCTTTGGAATATTTTCAGGTTTTCCTGTGTAGATGAGAATTCTGGAGATCTTAAAACAGATATTTTATTCCCTGACCCGCGGAGTTTAACTCAGGGATTGCACCTTGTGTGGGCAAACCAGAAGTGTCAAAGAGCTTTTCCAATTTTCAGCCTCCAGTTCTTCACCTACAGAGACAGAAACCAGAACAACTCAAAGCTTTCAAGACTATTTTTTCCTGCCTTTTCAGACAAAAATCTTTATGTCATGGATTATCCATGTTTACCAGGTGAAAATCACCTTGAGTCAGTTTGAATCAGTTACACCTCAGAGCCCATCAGGAGCTGATTATCCCAGTGTTTTATTCCTGTTCTAGGAATTGGATTTCTCACTTGTCACCATGTGTTGTCCCAAGTTTGACACTTCAGCCACTAAAGGGACCCTGAAGGAATGAAGTTTTGGCACCGGGGTTTTCCATATCCCTCTTCCCTACAAGTGGAACTTGTCAGGACCCAGGACATCCCTCTGGCTGCCCTGGGTGATTCCAGACCCTGGCAGGGGCTCAGAGACCTTGGCACAAAAACACCTGTGCCTTGGATTTTAGCCCATGGCAACAATTACCAACTTTGTGTGAAGATGTAAAAGCCGCAAGGGTTTCAGCAGAATGATAGTGAATTTATCACAGGGGGAAAAATTAGAATTTTGGGGATTTAGAATGGGGGTTCAAGAGGCAAGATGGAGGAATCTGGGCTTGTCCTGTCCTTCTTGTCCTTCTTCTTGTCCTCCATCTTCTGCTGGGATGGTGGCACTTTTGGATTGGTTTAGAGTAGAGACAGACTGTCTAACATAGGTGATAGGTATTGGAAAATTATTGTAAATAAAGTACACGCAGTTCTGAGTATAAAAAGCCAACACCACCCCAAGGGCAGGGACTGTGCCACAACCCAACCTGCTGGACAGATCTCAGCAGGGCAGAGAGAGAATGGAACAGATCAGAGAAAATAAACAACCTTGAAAACCAGAGCCAAGGAATCTCAACTTCTTCTTCTGTCACGGGGCTGGGAAAAAGAGACTTTTGAATACCTCGGGAGCCATTTCAAGCACAGAAAACCCGAGAACAAAAGTGCAACCAGTTCAGTGCCACTTCCA
>NW_005054500.1:104418-111935 GCF_000277835.1 Geospiza fortis | reverse complement strand
GGGAATGCAGGAGGGAAATGAGGAAGGTGCAGCTGGAGGAGCTGCGAATGGGTTTCAATCAGCGGCTCCTTTTTTGTTATTGCAAAGAGGGGACCTGGGCAGATCCCAGGGCAGGGGATAAAACCTCCTGTCCCAGAGCCCAGGGGGTGCCTCGGGCTCTGCCCTTCCCAAAATCACCGGCAAAATCCAAAGGGCAGCCAGCGGTGGCTCCCCATGGCTGTACCCTGGTGCTGCTGCTGTGCCCGGGCAGGGAGTTCTGCCACGGCTGGGCTGGCCCGGCTGAGCCAGGGCACTGCCCATGCCCGGGACGCCTGTGCCAGGTAAGGGCCTCCAGCCCCGGGCACTGCCACCTGTGCTCCCGAGCATCCCTGCCCTGTGGCACTGCCACCTCCAGCCCCGGGCACTGCCACCTGTGCTCCCGAGCATCCCTGCCCTGTGGCACTGCCACCTCCAGCCCTGGGCACTGCCACCTGTGCTCCCTGGGCATCCTTGCCCTGTGGCACCAGCCAATCCCACCCTGTCCCTCCTGGCACAGCGTTTGTTTGTGGCCACAGCTGCTCTGCTCCCTTCTCTGGGAGCAGGGAATAACCTGGGGGGTTCCACTCAGTTTTCCGTCAGTTCTCCCCCTGGGGAGGCCTCGGAGCTGTCCCCAAACCAGCTGGGAGTGGCTGTCCCTGGGCAGCAGCACGGTGTCCCTGCCCTGCCAACACCTCTGGGCTGAGCTCCAGCTCTGCCCTGCAGCCCTCAAAGCCCGAGCCAGAGGGAACCCAGCACCAGCTCCAGCCCTAATTGCAAATCTGGCTTAGCAGTCTGAATTTCTAACTGGTGCACAATTAAACTGTGGCAGCGAGGGCTGGAGTGACCAATCCATACAGAATAACAACCTGATAATAACCAATAAAGTAATTGGCTGCTCTGAGCCCCTGCACTTCAGTTTTCTCAAGGTGCTGCAGCAGTTGCCAGGTTTTAACCTCCTTGCTGCAGCAAGAGAAGAGCTGAGAGTAAAACCACCCTGGTGAAGGAGTGTGCTAAGGGATGGGGATAGAGCCTGGAACCCCACAGGGATGGGAATAGAACCTGGAACTCCATGGGGATGGGAATAGAACCTGGAATGGGAATGGGAGTAGAACGTGGAACTCCACAGGGATGGGGATAGAACCTGGAATCTGAATGGGTATGGGAATAGAACCTGGAACTCCATGGGGATGGGATAGAATCTGGAACTCCATGGGGATGGGGAGAGAACCTGGAATGGGAATGGGAATAGAACCTGGAGCCCCACAGGGATGGGGATAGGACCTGGAATCTGAACAGGAATAGAACCTGGAACTGCTAAAGGGATGGAAATAGAACCTGAAATCTGAATGAGTATGGGAATAGAACCTGGAACCCCCCACAGGAATGGAAATACAACCTGATATCTGAATGGATGTGGGAATAGAACCTGGAACCTCCCCATGGGGATGGGGATAGAACCTGGAATCTGAACAGGAATAGAACCTGGGACTGCCACAGGGATGGGAATAGAACCTTGAATCTGAATGGATATGGGAATAGAACCTGGAATCTGAATGGGAATAGAACCTGGAACCCCATGGGGATAGGAACAGAATCTGGAATCTGAACAGGAATAGAACCTGGGACTGCCACAGGGATGGGAATAGAACCTTGAATCTGAATGGATATGGGAATAGAACCTGGAATCCCATGGGGATGGGAATAGAACCTGGAATATGAACCGGAATAGAACTTGGAACTGCCATAGGGATGGGAATAGAACCTGGAATGTGGATGGGCATGGGGATAGAACCTGAACCCCACGGGGATGGGAACAGAAGCCAAACCCCACAGGAATGTCTGGCTGCTGTCCCTGTGCCCTGCAGTGCCCGGTTCCTGCCCTCCCTCCTGCTCAGCTCCATGTTCGTGTTCCTTGTTGGTGCCTGCGTTGGAATTTGCTGCTGCAAATGTTTCAAATCTGCCTGAGGGGCGGCCAGGTGGACTCAGGGCTGGCCAGACGCGGCTGCTGGAAGCTGATGTCCCCTGTGCCCTGCCCAGCTCCGTGGCAGTGCCCCCAGAGCAGCCCCTGTGTGGCTCTGTCCCCTCCTGTCCCAGGGCTGGCTCCAGACCCTCGATTCCTCCCCAGCTGCTCTGCAGGGCTCTCACACCCCTCCCGTGGCCACCACAGGGTCCCCACTGACCACTCTGCCCTTGGGGCCCCTCTTTCCCCCAACACCCACAGACACAGGGCCAGCCCTGTCCCTTTTGGGGTGACACTGGGTGACCCTGCACTGTCCCAGCCGTTCATGTCTGAGGGTGCCTCACTCAGCTGGATCCCACCTCATCATTCTAAGGAGTTCTCCGGGACTGAAAGGAAAATTTTCAATTTTGCAGCAATTTTGTGCCTTGATTTTGGCTTTTTACAGCTCTGAAGGTGCCATTTTAGAACTTACTGCATCTTCTCGGGCTTTTTAACTTGGATTAGGAGAGCCCACATTGTCAACAAGTGGCTCAAGGGTCGGTGTCATCAGCAGAATTTTGGGTTCTTTGATTACAGGGCAATTTTTCAGCACCTGGCCTGCTGAGACTGGATGGGCTCCATCTCTCTGTTAAGGGTAGAAGAATTTTAGCTCATAAACTGGCAGAACTTGTTGAGAGGACCTTAAACTAGGTTTGAAGGGGAAGGGGATGCAGCTGGGCTGTCTGGGAGCAGGCCCAAGGGTGGTCAGCCTGAGTTAGGGGCGAAATCAGCAGCCCAGCTGAGGTGCATGTATGCCAGTGCATGCAGCAGGGTAACACACAAGAAGAGCTGGAGGCCATGGTGCAACTGCAGAGCTGTGATGTAATTGCCATCAGGGAAACGTGGTGGGATGGCTCACATGGCTGGATGAGGATGAAGCTGAATGGGTAAGAATTAAGGGGAAGGCCAACAAGGCTGACACCCTACTGGGAGTCTGTTATTGTCCACCCAACCAGGATGAGGAGGTGGAGAACTCATTCTATAAGCAGCTAGAGAATGTTTCAGGATCATCAGCCCTTGTTCTTGTGGGTGACTTTAACCTGCCAGACATCTGCTGGGAACTCAAAACAGCAGAAAAGAGGCAGTCCAGGGAGTTTTTAGAGTGTGTGGAGGACAACTTTTTGTCACAGCTGGCGGGTGGGCCCACAGGGAAGGGACTGTGTTAGATCTGCTGTTTGCAGATAGAGATGGGCTGGGGGGAGATGGGGGGTTGGAGGCTGCTTGGGGCAGAGTGATCATGAAATTATAGAGTTCTCAATATTTGGTGAAATCAGGAGGGACATCAATCAGACTTGTACACTGGACTTCTGGAGGGCAGACTTTGGCCTGTTTAGGAGACTTATTCAGAGAGATCCTTGGGAAGCAGCCCTTAAAAACAAAGGAGTTCAGGGGAGGTGCTTCAAAACAGAGATCCTGAGGGCACAGGATCACACTGTCCCTGTGTGCCCAAAGATGAGTCAATGAGGCAAACATCCAGCCTGGATGGGCAAGGAGGTTTTGGAGGAATTTAGGAATAAAAGGAGGATGTATAATCTTTGTAAGGAGGGTTGGGTCTCTCAGAAAGTATTTAAGGGGGCTGCTAGGGCTTACAGGAAAAAAATTAGGCCAAAACTCAGTTCAGACTTAATTTGGCAACTTTTGTAAAGGATAATAAAAAATAGTTTTACAAATTTATCCATTGTAAAATGAAGGGTAAGACCAACCTTTGTTCTATATTGCATGCTGGAGGGAACTTAGGAACTGCAGATGAGGAGAAGGCAGAGGGGCTTAACACCTTGTTTGCCTCAGCCTTTAGCGAGCAGATGCCTTGTCCTCAGGACAGCTGTGCTCCTGGGCTGGTGGATGGTGCCAGGGAGCAGAATGGGCCCCCATGATCCAGGAGGAGGCAGTCAGAGAACTGCTGAGCTGCTTGGATGTTCATAAATCCCTGGGAGCAGATGGGATCCACCCCAGGGTGATGAGGGAGCTGGCAGATGATCTTGCCAAGCCGCTCTCTGTGGCATTCACATTCTCTGAAAAAATCCCTTTGCCCAGGATTTTTCTCCTGGGAAGCTGAGAGGCCTCAGAGAAAAAAAGAAAACAATTCTTATCTCATTTGCTTCTCCTGTGTTGTGCTGGTGTGGAATGTGTTTGGAGATTGTTTATCCAACAGGTGATTGTTTCATTGGATTCTGGTGTGAGTGGTTTTGACTCTTTGGCCACTCATGGTCAGGCTGTGTCAGGACTCTGGAAAGAGTCAGGACTTTTCATTATTATCTTTTTATCACTCAGTAGGTATCCTTTCTGTATTCTTTAGTATAGTTTAGTATAGTATTCTTTAAAATAATATAATATTATAAAGTAATAAATTAGCCCTCTGAGAACACGGAGTCCTCCTCATCATTCCTGCCTTTGTCGGGGCATTCCCTGCAAAATCAATAGCTCCATCATTTACCAGCAGCCCCGGCTCACTGGGGAGGTTCCAGATGACTGGAAGCTGCCCAATGTGAGCCCATGCACTACGAGGGTGGGAAGGTGGTAATTGTAGGCCAGTCAGCCTGACCTCAGTACCCAGTGAGGTGATGGAACAGTTTATAGTGAGGGTCATCACCCAGCACTTAGAGGATGGCCAGGGTATCAGAGCCAGCCAGCAGGGGTTTAGGAGGGGCAGGTCGTGTTTGACCAACCTGGTCTCCTCCTGTGACCAGGTGACCCGCCTGGTGGGTGAGGGAAAGGCTGTGGGTGTTGTGTGCCTGGGCTCCAGCAAGGCCTTTGGCACTGTGGAGTCTCCCACAGCTCCCTCCTGGGAAAGCTGCAGCCCAGGGCTGGGACTGGAGCTCTCTGTGCTGGGCTCAGACCCGGCTGGATGGCCCAGAGTGTGGGGGTGAGGGTGCTGCATCCAGCTGGGGCCAGGCACCAGGGGTGTCCCTCAGGGCTCTGGGCTGGGGCCAGCCCTGTTCAATCTTTTTATCGGTGACATGGATGAGGGGATTGAGGCTTTCATTAGTAAATCTGCAGACTTATCTCAGGTTGCAAGATTTTATTGGGGTGTGTGTTCTGTCCCCATCTGTCAGAGCTGGGGCAGTTCTCTGCTGTCCATGGGGCAGTTTTTTCTTTATCTCTCCCACAGCCAATCCTCCCTCCAGGAGATCTCTGCTGTCCATGGCCACTGAGTGTCCCTGCAGGGCTGATCCAATTCCAGCATCCCATGGGGAGATGCTGCGCCCAGGGGAGGAGCCAAGCATTCCTACCTGGATCCAATCTGAGCCTGGAGCAGCACAGCAGCCTTTGCCCCCTGCATTGCCAGAGGAGCAGCTTTCTGCTGCCCTGCATTGCCAGAGGGAGCCCAGGCCCATCTGCAGCAGCCCTGGAGCTGCAGAGGAAAACTCCCCCCTTGTGCAGGATCCCTGCTCCAGCAGCAGCACAGCTGGCACTGCAGGAGGGCTGAGCCCCCATGGGATGGGGCTGTGCCACCCCTGACACACAGGGGCAGGGACTGCTCTCACTCTGGCAGTGGGGTTTTGTATTACTGCATTTTTATTTTTTTCTAATAAAGAACTGTTATTCCTATTCCCATATCTTTGCCTGAGAGCCCCTTAATTTCAAAATTATAACAATTCAGAGGAGGGGGTTTACATTTCCCATTTCAAGGGAGGCTCCTGCCCTCCTCAGCAGACACCTGGCTTTTCAAACCCAGACATGACACTAAGCTGGGAGCTGTGTCCATCTGTTGGAAGGTAGGAGGGCTCTGCAGGGAGACCTGGAATGGTTGAATGGATGGGCAGAGTCTAACAGGATGAAGTTTATTACATCCAAGTGTCCAGTCCTGCATTTTGGCCACAATAACCTCCTGCAGCACTCTAGGCAGGGGATGGTGTGGCGGGACAGTGCTCAGACAGAAAGGGACCTGGGGGTGCAGGTGCTCAGTGACTGACCATGGGCCAGCACAGTGCCCTGGGGGCCAAGAGGCCAATGGCTCCTGGCCTGGGTCAGGAATGGTGCACCCAGCAGGAGCAGGGAGGGCATTGGGCCCCCGTCCCTGGCACTGAGGGCACACCCTGAGTGCTGTGCCCAGCTCTGGGCCCTCAGCTTGGGAAGGACCTTGGGACACTGAGCACGTCCAGAGGGGACAACGAGGCTGGAGAGGGGCTGGGAACACAAACCCTGAGAGGAACCCCTGAGGGAGCTGGGGCTGCTCAGCCTGGAGAAAAGGAGACCCAGGGCTGCCCCCATCACTCTGCACAGCTCCTGAAAGGTGCCTGTGCTCAGCTGGGGCTGGGCTCTTTCTGCAGCAGCACTGACACAGCCAGAGCACACAGCCTCGAGCTGCACCAGGGGAAATACAGGGTGGATAGCAGGGAAAAAGTTTTTTACAGAAAGGTGATAAAGTTCTGGACTCATTTGGTCCCATTCCCATCCTGGTCTGTTCCCATTCCCAACCTCATCCACCACTGGAGGTGGTGCAGTCCCCATCCCTGGGTGTGTTTAACAAAGCCGGGATGTGGCACTGGGTGCCAGGGTTTAGCTGAGGTGCTGGGGCTGGGCTGGACTCGATGGTCTTGAAGGTTTCTTCCAACCTGGTGGTTCTGTGATTATTTTAATGTGAGATGCTGAGGCCTGCACACCTGCTCGAGGCCTGACTGAAGCTGTAAAAATGAGCTCCAGCCCACCCTGGTCCTTCAGGCTGCCATGGCACATTCTGGGGACATTTCAGAGATTTGGGCTCAGTTTCTGTGGCTGTCACTGCTGAGCAGCTCAGGACAGGGCAGTGCTTTTGGTGGGTTTTTAATTGTGGGGTTGTAAAGCACAGCAGGACTGGACTTAACCCCTCACTGCCTGCAGGAAATTGATGGTGAAACTGCCCTGTCCCTCATGGACTCTCAGTGCTGCTACAGGAGCAACTTCTATCCCTGATTTCACTGAAATGTAATTCAGTACAGATGCTACACAAAGATAATAAACCACAAATGTGTTGCTTCCTCTCTTCCAGTGGCTTAGTGTTTTGGTTTTTTTCCCCTTTATTTCCATAACTGGACACTCCAAATGCCTGAAGAATTAAAGGGTGAGGGAAGAACAAAGTGAGATTCCAGGCAGTTTCCCTGAGGAGCAGCTCCTGGCTGCAGCCAGGCCCTTCCCAGTGGGATACTGATGGGAAGGAGTTGTCAAAATCCACAAGTCACTGCTGGAGTGTTTTAACAGCTCCTGCCAGCTGGGACCCCTGAGGGACTGGCTTGTTAAAAGGACTCCACAGGTGTCACCAGCAGGAGCACAGCCCTTAGAAATCTTATCTGTATAGAAGGAAATGCTGGAGCTTTCCCCCTCCAAGTGCTGCCTATCCAACAGCAGATTGGAAAAATAAAAAGTTTGGAAATGTCTCCTGTAATTCTCTGGCATTCACAGACTTTGGATAAACAAATGTGACCTTACACTGATTTATTTTACTTCAGAATGTTACATCGGAGTTGTGGTGAGCACCAAGTCATACAATTACACTCCTATTATACCCAAGTGGCCTCATTTG
>NW_005054500.1:103850-104408 GCF_000277835.1 Geospiza fortis | reverse complement strand
GGAAAAAGTCATAATTTGATCATTCCTGGCTCTTTCAGGGGGGTCAATCAGGAATTTCACAGAATCCAGCTGACCCTAAAGAAAGTGGCAGCGAGGGCTGGGGCTGTGGAGAGCAGCAGGATGAGATCAGAGCTGCCTGCAGGAGATTGCTCAGCACCTCCTGCCACCCCCCTGGGGCTGGAAATGCCCTGGGTGCTGAGCCCTGGCTGCCACAGGAGCTGCTGGAAATGAGTTCAGTTACCCAGACACTGCTCTGGGAATGTCCCTGAGCTGCTGAGGACACCAGTGGGGCATGGAGAGGGGGCTGGGAGAGCTTAAAGGAGAGGGAAATCCCTGTCAGAGGATCCCCACAGCTGGGAAAGGCAGGATGCCCTGGTCAATTAGATAATTATTGCAACCAATTATTCAGAGATAAATCAAACACAACTACTCAAGTCACAATCACAAAAGAATTCAGGAGCAAAGATGCCCATCCAGCAACCCTGACATTTGCCTGGGTGATAACAACAGAACAGGAAATCACATTTACATCAGTGCCACAACCACTACAAATAAAAG
>NW_005054500.1:88047-103840 GCF_000277835.1 Geospiza fortis | reverse complement strand
AGGGAAAGTGTTTGTGTCTCCTGGGTTAGAAATGATTTTTTTCTTTGTTATTGGTGCTCCTGCTTCTTCTGCTACATAAACAATCCCACCTGATTTCCCTGCTCCACACGATCTGTGCAAGCAAATCATATTTTCATTTCTTTTCCCCTCACCTAGGAGGAAATCTTTCCCTTCTATTAGGAGATGGCTGCATGGGAATATTGGTCAATGATGTATGAAATGAGGGGAAGAGTGAGAGAAGCTGTCTGTAGGTAACTCAGATAGAGATTTATAAAATAACTAGATATAGTTAGATATTACTTCTGTGGGTTTAGCCCCTCACTGAGTGTCATTTCACAAACCAGAGGGAACAACATTGTTCTCACCTGATTTCGTGTGTGCTTCACTTCTTTCTGCTGGAGAGACCCAAACTGTTCCTGTGTGCCACAAATCCCAGGGCGACACAACCTCAGGGAAATGTGTTCCCCATTTCTTGGGAAAGGATCCCCATTTTGGGAAGAAGGAGCCTCTTTTTGCCTCAGAAGGATCTGACTCACTGTCTGGGTTTGAAAAGCTAGGTGTCTGCTGAGGAAGGCAGGAGCATCCCTTGAAATGGAAAATGTAAAACCCTTCCTTCCAAATAATTATATATATAATATAAATATGAAATAATTATATATATAATATAAATATTATATAATCCATTATATCATATAATATATAATTATAATTATATTCTCACTGACATATTTTCTGAAAAATACCTTGGCTAGGATTTTTCTCCTGAGAAGCTGAGAGGCCTCAGAAATGAAATGTGAACAATAATTTTCTGCTGCTGATGTGGCAGGTGCATCTTTGATTGGTCTCATGTGAATTGTTTCTACCTGATGACCAATCCCAGTCCAGCTGTGTCATGGCTCTGGTCTGTCACAAGATTTTATTATTCATTCTTTGCTAGCCTTCTGATGTCTCCTTGCTCTCTTTCTTTTAGTATAGGTTTAGTATATAATTTTTTTAATATATTGTAAAATAATAAATCAGCCTTCTGAAACATGGAGTCAAGATTCTCATCTCTTCCCTCGTTCTGGGGACCCTCAAACACCACCACATTATATACATATAATATATGTATAATATACATAATATATGTATATGTATATGTATATGTATATAATATATATGTATATAATATATGTATATATACATATATTACATATATGTACATATATATACATGTATATAATATATGTATATGCATATATTATATGTATATATAATATACATATAATATATGCATAATATAAATTATATGCATATAATTTATAATTATTATATTATATTATATATTTTATATTATATATTTTATATTATATATTTTATATTATATATTATATATTATAATTCTAATTTTGAAATTAAGGGGCTCTCAGGCAAAGATATGGGAATAGGAAATCCAGTTCTTTTCTAAGGAAGAAAATAAAAAATAAAATAAACAATGCAGTAATACAAAACAACAGTGTCAGAGCCAGAACAGGCCCTGTCCCCCTGTGTGTCAGGGGGTGGCACAGCCCCATCCCATGGGGGCTCAGCCCTCCTGCAGTGCCAGCTGTGCTGCTGCTGGAGCAGGGATCCTGCACAAGGGGGGAGTTTTCCTCTGCAGCTCCAGGGCTGCTGCAGATGGGCCTGGGCTCCCTCTGGCAATGCAGGGCAGCAGAAAGCTGCTCCTCTGGCAATGCAGTGGGCAAAGGCTGTTCTGGTATCCCAAAATCTCAGATTGGATCCAGGTAGGAATGCTTGGCTCCTCCCCTGGGCGCAGCATCTCCCCATGGGATGCTGGAATTGGATCAGCCCTGCAGGGACACTCAGTGGCCATGGACAGCAGAGATCTCCTGGAGGGAGGGTTGGCTGTGGGAGAGAGAAAGAAAAAACTGCCCCATGGACAGCAGAGAACTGGCCCAGCTCTGACAGATGGTGACAGAACTCACACCCCAATAACATCCGGTGCCCTAAGACACCTCCATGGATGTGCTGCTGGCACTGGGAATGCCCAGGAAGCCACAAATGTGCTTCAAGGCTGTCACTGAGGGGGGAAAACAGACAGATGTGTTTGGGAAACATCCCAAAAGATGCTGGGACACATCCCAGCTTGGTCCCAGCCGGGAGCCAGGCTGGCACAGCCCCGGGGACAGAGCTGGGACAGGCAGCTGGGCTGAGGGATGGGAACTGTGGAGGCAGGAGAACCACAAGGCCTCCGTGAACTCCAGCTGCACTTGGATATCCCAGCTCTGGCTCTCCCTGGAGGCAGGACCTGGACAGAGGCACTGCAGGAGCTGAGCTCAGACACCAAGCCAAGCTTTCCCATCAGCAGCCCTCAGAGATCTGCACCCCTTTGCCCCCCTCAGAAGGGTATTTCACTATCAGGCACCTGGGGGAAGACAAACCTAAACCCAAAACCTTTCCCCCAGATTTTGTAGCATTTGTGCAGTGCCAGGACTGCTGGAGTCCTGCTCCCTTCCCATCAGGCACTAGGGAATAATTGCTACATATATTAGGCAGAAATTCTAAAATATGAGCATAATCGACCTATCTGGAGCTCAGCTAAGCCCCAGATGATTGGCAACACCCTTCTTGTTGCACAGGGAACATTCCAAGGGTTTGAGCTATTTCAGGCACCATCTCTTCCCACAACAAAGGAACCTGGGTGGCAGAGAGTGCAAAACCTGAAACATGAGGGCTGTTTAAAACATCTCTTAGCAACTCAGAGATACCCCAAAGTCACTGCTGCAGGAGAGCACTGGTGCCAGTGCTTGTGGGATTTCTGCTTTCCTTGGATGCTGGTGAGGAATTTATAAGCAGATGCAGGGAACTCGACAGCCTTTATCTTTTTATCTCGCCCATTCTTATTCAGGTAATTGTCTAATCCTCATTTGAAACTCCCCAAGGTCTTTGCCTCAGTAATTGAAGTTTCAGTCGTGCTCTGGGGTTTGAGAAATCCAGAGGATGTGTTCCTTTGTGCTGGAAATTCAGGCTGTTCCAGGTGGGGGCTGTGGGGCAGCTGAGAACAGCAGGGATTTCAGCACCAGGGGCAGGGTGGGCATGGGGGGTGCAAACGTGGCAGAGCTCCAGAGGCCATCCCAAAATCCTGATGGAATTGCAGAGCTGGAGCCTGAAGGACACCCAGAGCTCAGCACTCCTTCCCTCCCATACAGAATATCTCATTTTCCACAGGACAGCTGAGTGCTCCTCACTTTTCACCGTTCTGTGGAGAAAATGGCCTTGGGTGTTACTGGGGTGAGGGAGGGAGGTGCTCAGTGCTGCTCTCCAGATGTTAATTCCAGATGTGGGGTGGTCACTGAGTGCTCAGGTGGACTCTGCTCTGACAGGCAGAGCTTCTTTCAGACCCCAAAAGGAAAGGGCAAAACACATCCCAGTGAGCAGAGAGGAAAATGGGGAAAACCTGCCCCAGCTTCTGTAAGGGGTACTGGGGAGAGGGGTGTGTGAGGGAAAAACCTTGTGATGAGAGAGGGGAATCCCATGAGAGGGGAAAATGTCGCAGACATCCTTTTCACTAAAAATCCTTTCTTAGGATTTTTTCCCTTCTGAGGAACTGAGGCCTCAGAGACAAAATGTAAACAATAATTATCTGCTGCTGTGGAATGCAGCAGGCAGATCCATGATGGGTCTCGTGTAGATGTTTTAGTTCAGTAACCAGTCACGGCAGAGCTGGCTCTCTCTCTTGGTCGGAGCCAGCTGCCTTTGTTCTCATTCTTTCTTTTCTATTCTTAAGTTAGCTAGCTTCTGGAAACCTTTCCTTCCTTCTCTTTTTAGTATAGTTATAATGTAATATATATATATCATAAAAGAATAAATCAAGCCTTCTGAACGTAAAGTCAACATTCTCATCTCTTCCCTCAATCAAGAACCCTTGTGACCACTGTCACAGGAAAACAAACCATGTGATATAACAAACTATTCAGTGCAATATGAAGACTACTCAGTGCAAATCTCCAATCATCCAGCGCAGAACAACAACTAAACAACCATTTAGTGCAATACAACAAGCTTCCACCCAAGAAGGTTTTTTCTGCATGTCCTCCCCACTCAGTGAGCAGGGATAACCATCCAGCAAGTCATAGTTTAAAGTCAGATAATTTAAAATCCCTTGCTGAGGGCTCCTGCAAGCATTCCCGAGCTAAATGCTCTGCATTTCCTGGCTGCCTCCACAAGGACATTCCCACCACCCCAGGGTGCTCCAAGCCCTGTCCAGCCTGGCCCCAGCACCCCTCTGAGCTAGAGAGGTGTTAAACACCTGAGCTCCTGCACAGAAGGATCCTGCAAGGAAAGGGAAGGGCTGGAAATTTGTTTACTGAATCTCAGGCTGAGGTGAGTTTTAGCTCTCTCACGAGGCTTTAGCCACATAATTGCAAATAGTTATTTTAGCTGAACTTCATAACTCTGAGTTGCAGTGATTAAACTGAAATTCCCATCCTGGACCTGCAGGAAGATGAGTCCTAACAACTGTTAAATCTCAATATCACATTCAGCCACCTCAGTAATCTGTTTAAAAAAGCAAACATCTGCAATCTCATTATCAAGCAGCCCAGGGGCTGAAACCTCCCAAGTGGATATGTTGGGAAAGAGACAAATTTTGCTTAAAAAGGAAGCTTATCTCATCAGGATGAAAAATCTCAACCAAGGAAAGCAAAATGTGCTGTAAAACTTTAACCACAGCCTTTTTTGTCTCTCAGTGTCTGAGAAATTAAAATTCTCCAGTGGATTCTCCCCCTCTGAAATTCCAGTCCAGCCCATTTTTTAGAGCAATGGCTTCAGGTTTATCACAGTCAGCACAGAATTGTTTCTTTGTGACAAGCACAGCTAACACAACAAATAGCCTCACATTCTTCAGGGGTGCTGGTAAATAAATAAAACTAATTCCTGCCACCAGCTGAGCTCCCAGTATTTCAGTGTGATAACAATGCTCTGGAGCATTTCATCCTGCACAGCCCTCATCCATCCCAGGGAACCAGGGCAGCTTTCTCCTCTCACCAGCCAAGAGAGAGGAACCAAATGCTGAGGCTGATCTTGCTGAATGTTTTTGGGTGGCTGAGCAGAACCCTGGCTGCATTATGATACACCCATAAAATAATCCAGAAACTCAGTTTCACACAGCTCACAGCACTGCTGGTGCTTCAGCTGCTCCTGGAAGACAAAGTTTCTTGGGAAGGATGACAAAAAATATCATTACACTCATTAACTCCACCCTGTTTCTGTAAATTTGAAGGATTGCAGAGATGTGGACAGAGCTAACCAGCACTGCAAAGCCCATTTTTAAGCACTCCATTTTACATCTTCAGTTCTCTACTGTTTTTCTGTGAAATCCAGAATGAGGGGGCTCTACCTCCAGGAAGCAATTGAAACCTTAAATGCACATTTGACTGAGTAAATAACCCAGCAACTCCTCTGAGCGTCCAGCTGGAGACAGGCACAGATGAACTCAGGGAGAAGCACAGCAATAGGTTTTATGCTGCAGAATTCACCTCTCTTGGTGGGCAGCAGATGCTGAAGGCTTTGGAAGCACTCTGATATCCTTGATTTCCTTCACAGCAGAAATGCACTGGCTTTAGAAGAGGTGCTTCTCATTAAACTGTTGTTAATGTGTTGTAGTTAATAAATAAATGTGGGTTCAAGCCGCAGCATTAAAATTTGAATATGACAAAATGTGGGGTTGTTTAGATCTGGGGGTTTATTTTAGCAGGCTGTAAAAGACAGATCAGACCCCATTCTGCCTTTCAAACATGGAATTTCTACCCATGGAAAAATGACAAATGATGGAGAGCTGTTCTGTCAGCAGAGGACACCTTGAGGAACAGTGGAAATAATATTTTGTTACTGACTTTCCTTGGAATGGGCAAATTCCCTTCATCTCCCCAGCCAATCCATAGCTGTGCAAACCAGGACACTGAGGATGTGCTGCTATTCCAGACCTTGCACTGGACATTAATCCCCTTATGCCCCTAAATCAGCTGCCTGTTTTAGCCCAGGACAGCCTGATATCTCTGCTCCTCCATCAGCTCTGCCTCAGTGTCCCCTTGGGCCTCATCACACCACAATAATGAACATTTCACTGACACTGCACAGGCTTTGGGACCAGTGTCCAGCCCAGGCCAGCAGCTCTGTCCTTGCCTGGGCTCAGGGACAGCAAAGCAGATTCCAAATGGGAGCACCTGAAGATTTCCCTGCCAGGCTCCCACACCAGGCCATGCTGTTACACAGGACTTAAGATTAAAAATCAGAAATTGCTGCAAAAATATTGGTGAAAGGGCTGGCCAGGGAGTGTTTCAATAACTTCTGTTAAAAACATCACATGTTCCAGCTCAGCTCCACTCTGCCATAAGAACAGAAAAGCCATGTAGGTAATTTTTAAATTACTTTTTGCCATTAGGACAGTGTCTTTTACCCAGAAGTTGAACACAGATGGCCCTCAAGACACCTGTAATTCTTTCTCTTCAGTAATAAACATGCAAAATGAATAATGAAGAGGCACCTGAAGCCATTGGAAGCCCTGTCCACAAGCAACACTTGCTGTGACTCCATAATTTTATTTTTCTTTCTAAATAAAGGGGGTTTTTGCCCTAGTAACACTGAATATATCCTTGCAACAAGAGGGCTGGGTGATAGCAGAACTGATAAGTGACCTAGGCCAGGGAGGAATTAGGGGGAAAGTGTTTTAGATGTGGCTGAAAAGATCCCAAATGGCAGCACCAGCAGCTGTGCCGGTGGAAAACTCAACAAACCTGGGAATGCCCAGGGGAAACCGAAAACACAGCCAATCCCACATGGACATCACCTCCAAAGCAGCAGCTGGAACTGCACAAGGAGAAAACTTCCAGGCCATTTTGGGAGAGGATCCCAGGACTCAAACAAATGAAGACTCTAAATTCTTGAGTTATTTCCACGTGTATAACGAGTGGGAAGTGTTCACAGGGACGTGGTGAAAATACCTGGTTTGAAGCAAGAAGGGAAGGTGGAATTGGTGCTGGAAGTCACTGAGGACAGCCAGGAAATTCTGCTTTTGTCTCCAAAGCAGCCCAGGCTGGCAGCAGCTGTGCCAGCCCCTGTCACTGTGATACTTTCTGAAAAATCCCTTCACCAGGATTTCTTCTCCTGGGAAGGTGAGAAGCCTCAGCTTCTCCACATTTTGCTGCTCTGGAATGAGGTCTGGAGACTGTTTATCCGAACATGTGAATTGGTTTTAATTAATGACCAATCACTATCAGCTGTGTTGGACTCTGAATCAGTCACGGGTTTTTATTATTCATTCTTGTTAAACCTGATGTATCCTTTCTCTTTCTTTACTATAGTTTTAGTATAGCAAGAATAGAATGGAATAGAATAGAGTAGAATAGAATAGAATAGAATAGAATAGAATAGAATAGAATAGAATAGAATAGAATAGAATAGAATAGAATAGAATAGAATATCAGCCTTCTGAGAACTTGAGTCCAATTCTCATCTCTCACCTCGTCCTGGGGACCCTCACAACACCACAAGCCCCCACTGGCCCAGGCTTGGGGAGGCAGCCTTGGAGCAGCAGTGGGACAGGACTGGAATTTCAGTGGATGGGATGAGCCTGGAGGGCTTTTCCAGCCAGGAGGATTCTGTGGCTGAGATACAAGTGTGACCCTCCCAAACAATCCTGGTGAAAAGCAGCATCTCCCGGAGCCCCCATGGGACTGGCACCTCAGCCACAGACAGCACTCCATGGAGCTGCCTCAGCTGGCCCAGCCAGACACTGAGATTTTGTCAATATTTCCTTTATCTGGGGAGGGGAGAGAATAAAGCTGAAACAACAGCCTGGCTTTTAAGTTATAGTAAAATTCCTGCAGCTGCTGGGATTCTCCCAGCTGAGATCAAGTTTGGACTCCTGAGTTTTCAGAGAGCAGCCTGGTGTTTGATGCTCCCTGCTGCTGCCAGGGCCCACAGTGACAAGCCCTGCTGTAAGGACAAGCAATTTTATTTTATTTTATTATTTATTATTGGGGTAGAATGCGCTGAAGCACCACAACTGCTGCTGTTCCATGCTAATGGTGCCAGAGCTTCACTGGCCCATGCTGCTCTGTCAGCCTGGGGGCTGAGTTATGGTTTTGGTATTTCACTCTCTGCTCTGACTGGGATTTGCTCTTTGTTGTGTTCTGGTCTGCACTTCAGGGTAATCCCTCGTTGGAAACACTCAGGCTGCTCTTCACAAATTCTGTGTGTCTGGGGCTGTACAGGATGGGAACATGCTCAGGATCTGTGAATCTTCCAGAACATTTGAGCACAAACTGCTGGCAGAACAGCAATACATCTTCACACCTCATGTTTTAATGAAAACAATCAGCACATTCCAGTGTGTGTTTTCTCCATTTATGTATTTTCATTCAAAATGCATCTTCATATATTCTTTACAAGTATTTTACTTCAAATTTTTAATGAACATCACAGAAAATGCAACATAGAATCAATTTGGCTTTTCTTTAATAAACTATTCCCAAGGCACTACACATATGGCTACACCTTTACACATAAATAAGTGTGCAGTGGAACAGAGTCTGGATTATTATTATTCATAACTAAGAGAGGACTGTGAATGTATTTTGCTTTTCAAAATTCAGGAACAATCCAGGAGAGGCTTTTGAGTTATCACAGGAGTCAGCAGGTGTTCTGTGAATGAGGAATTGGAGAGCTCAAGGCCTCTGAACTGTAAGCACTCCTTGGTTTGAAGAATTTACAAAGGTAAATAGGTGCAAGAAATAATAATGGGAAATTCCATTTAATGCAGGACAAAGGCAGGGAGATGTAGAATTACCCCTCCTGAAGGGAGTAAAGCTTGGCAAGGAGCTCAAACCAGGCAAAACCTTCAGACAACTTTCCCCAGCAGAAACCATTTGTGGATTGTACAAATCACAGAAGGAGAAAAGCGAAGATCTCTCATCCAATTCTAATCCAGCTGTGGAGAATGAAATTTTTACAAGTTAAAAAGGAAAATAAAATAATTAAAGCTACAAGTTTTGATAGTTCTGCAGCTCAGGTGTAATTTTTGACAGCATTTTTGGTTCAGGTAACCAAAACTGAATGTTACTTTAATGAAAATTCACCCATTAGGTCATTAAGATCAGTCCATTTGTTTCCCTTGTTTTTCATTATCTTCTGTGGAGTCATTCTTGTTTTCTACTGGTGTAAACACATCCCAACCCATGGTGTTTAATTTCCTTAAAAATTTTATTTGCCCATTTCTGGTTTCAAGAGGACTTTAACTTGCAGGTGTTTAAATCAGCAAGGAAACAAAAAGATCATCTTAGAAGGAATTGGAGTCAACTCAAGCCATATTTTAATTTTATGACTGTTCATTTTCTTATATTGGCAATTCCCAGTCAACTCCTCAGGTGAGAGAACATGACATTTTTAACCACTGAATTCCCATAATTTTGAAGTAACCATGGGCTTCTGCTTGTTATTGCTTAAGATTCAACAGAGGCTGCATCAGAAATGAGCCTTTGAGGAAACCAAGCCTATTATCCCAGCTAGCTGGGGCAATGGCAACCATCATGAAAGGAAAATTACTGCCATTAAATCAAGAAACTAATTAGAATCAGATCATCAAGTTCCTTTTCTGCTGGAGCCTTGGTCTCCTGGCATGGGATAGGGTGATTTACCTCAGAGCACACACCAGGGCTGAGCTGAGCCTGTTGGTTTAGTGCTTTTCTGATGCTTCCAGAAATTCAATAAACAGCTCAAGAAGGCTCAGTGGCACTTGTGGATGTGGGCTGGCAGCTCTCAGAGAGGAAGGCTGGGAAGGCAGAGCTCAGGAAATCTGGCTCAGGATGGAATCAGAGGGAAGCAGCCTCTGCTCCCCCTGCACAGCCCTGAGCAGAGCAGGAGCCTTCAGCTGAACGTCTCAGACACACAAATCCTGGCCTTGATTCCCTCCCTGTCCCAGCAGAGATCAGTGAGATATCAGTGAGATATCAGTGAGATATCAGATGTGCTCAAGCATGTCAGACACACAGGAGGGATCTCTGTGGTTCCCACGAGGAGACCTGGGCTGGCTCTGACAGTGTTTGTGTGAAAAACACAGTCACTCTCCTGGGAAAATGTGAAAAGTTTAATAAAGGGACCATAGGAGACAAGGACCACAGAGCAGAGGTTATTATGGGATCAGCCAAGAGCACACCTGCTAGTTTGGGAACACCTTTTATATCCCATTTCTATTGCATCAGCCTGTTACATATTCATAGACCCTTATGCTTAGTAAACTTTCTTCCCAAACTATTTTACATGTTCCAAGAATTGTTTAGCATGGCTCCTCCTCGGTTCCACCTTTTTAGAGCATGCAGATTCCTTGGTTGTGGTTTTAATCCATTCTTATCCTCTCCTGGTTTTGGGCCTTGATCCACACTGTCTTCAGACAGTGAGTGCTGATAATTGGAATATCAATAGCAGGGTCCTCATCCTGTGTTCACTGGATGTTATCCCATCCAAAGAGCATTTAAACACAAGCATACTTCTATCAGCTATTTCATAGAGCTTAATTAACAACAGAAATAAAAACTTTATAACAAAGTTACTTTAACACCACACATATAAAATCCATTTTAATATTTCCAAAAGCCAGTATTAATATGTATCTATAACATTTGGGAGGCTCTGCACCCTGAAATCTCCCTCATCTCCACACCTGGGAATCTCCTGGGCATGGCAGTGTCTGACCTGCCTGCCAAACTCCCTGCCAGCTTCCTCACATCAGCCTTCTCCTGCTGTGGTGCTTCAGCCTCTCAAATGGAGCACAGTTATTTCACAAATATCCACCAGTGAGCTCAGGAAACTTGGGGGGAAAGCACAGGACTTGTGAGGGTCTCATATTGAGGATGAGAAAGGTGATTCACTCCCAATGATACCACAAGCAATTAGAAAATTATCAAAGGTTAATAAAGAATAACATGCATCTGTCACAGCAGGAAGTGCCCCAATGAGAATCCAGGCTGCCACTCCAACCTTACAGGAGCCATTTACTCCTTATGCCTTTGATTTCCCAGCACTCACCCTTATTTTCCCAGTCTTTGGAGAGTAATCAGTGTTTTAAATGTTCTTCAAAATCATATGAGTCAGTACAAATTGTCTTCCCATTTGTACCCTTAATTGGGTTTTAAGGCCATTTTAGGCATCTGCATGCTCCCAAGTCTAATAGGAACTCTTAAAAGCCTGAAATAATTTGGGACCAAAGTTGACACCTGAGGGTCATTCATTCTATTAATGGGAGTTGAGAGTTACCAGTTTTACAGTTGTTTTGTTTATAACCAGAGGGAAGGACAGGTTTACTCAGTAGCTGCAGCATTACTCAGCACAGAGACCTGAGGAATGTTCCAGAAAGCAGCAAGGAATTTGCCTGGTCCACAAATAAAATCACTATTTAAGATTATATGGGCTACATTTAATGAGGGGATCTGCCTCAGATTAGGACACTGAAGTCCTCAAATATCTACATGCAAAATGGCACAACTGATTGCCAAACTTCAAATTAATGTTCATTTTCTGAGGTATCAAACAGTCCCAGAAAATGAAGGGAGAAGTTCTTTCCCAAAAAATATAATCACTCAAAACAAGTCACCTCCTTCCCAGAGAGGAAATGCTCAGAGCAGCATTGATGTTCTGCCTCCAGGACCTTGAGATTGCTCAGAAATGAGCTTAAGCTCAGGAAAGATTATAAAAGTCCTCTGAACTACAAAATGAGTCCAGGTTCTCCAGTAGAAATAATATTCCACCAGCAAAGGACTGGAAAGGAAAACAGAAAATCCCTTGCTGATATGACCCACAGCAGGTGTAGGGCACTTCAGTACTTCAAGAAATTGGCTAAGGAATGAAAAAATTCAGTGGTTTTAGGCTAAGCACGGAGTCAGTATGAAAAGCTGCCATTTCTAAATTAAAGTATTTGCTGTAACTGGCAAAATAACTCATTGGTTTGAAGCCAATCCTGAAAGATTCCCAAAGGAGTCAACCTATTACCAAAGCAAACTGATTAATAAGTCCAGTATTGATCTGCCAGGAGCAGGGGATGCCTATGGTGATCCCCTTGGAAGCTCATGGGCAAAAATAAAAGGAGAGAAGAAAATGAAGGAATCTCAAGCCTTCACTAGACAGGTTTCTGATTCTCCTCTTTCCCACGAATTAATGTCATGTTCAGGCTGGAATATTCCTCAGAAAAAACACTGCTCTCCAACATCCAGCTATTTAAAGCATCTGCAATAACTCTGTACAATAATTCTGTAAAAAGAACTGATGCAAACCTGCAGACAAGAACCCAAACTGAGCTAGAAACCAACCCCTCTGGGTGTCCCTGGCAGCAGCAGGACCTGGGCTTTTCCAGGCTGCTGGGGTGAAGCAGCACTGATTTATTCACACACAAAAGATTTGAGGCTGTTGGGGAAGATGGGAATTAGAAATTCAGTGTCCAGTGAGGAGCTGGATGTTTCCATACCCATGGATATCCATCCCTGTGAATGGAGATTTGATAATGCTGCCTCATGGAACTTTATTGCATTTTCAGCTGTCTTCCCACCGGGTTATTGAAATTCTGTAAGAAGAGAGGACTCAGGAGGAAATCTGCAGTTTGCAGGCACAAAGGAGGAAGATAAAATTTGCTCTTTCCCACCTCCTTAGGACAGGGTGAGGAAGGATATTTCTCCAGTTTAAAGCACAAGGAAAATCAGGAAGGCAGGGATGGCCTTGCTGACTGGAGTGTTGGTTCCAACACCAATCCCAAAGCATAATTAACAACAGCTGCCTAAAATATGGATTTTCTGGTTTTCCCCTGTCTGAAACTCAGTGGACACGTTCACCATCTCATTGGTATGCAGAGCTCTGATCTGCCAAGGACACCTGCCAGTCTCCAGCAACTTCCAGCAAGGATCAATCCATTTTCTAATTAGGGATGGGAGTTAATGGCAGCTGAAATGACCACTTTAAATACAGCAGGCCCTAAGCAATGACTTGTCAAGGTGCTGCCTGCCCCAGAGCCTTTCCTTTGTAATCTTCTCAGCCTCTGCACTCTCCTGGATGATTTATGGTGTCTGGGGGCTCCTTGGCAGTACTTTCTGTGCTGATAAAGAGGAGAACCTTGACTGTATCTTAAATTGTCAACAAATGCTTTCAAATTTCCTAAGAGTTCTTGCATTTGTCCTTCATATTTCCAGAGTTAAAAAAAAATGTTCCAGGCTGAAACTGCCCTTTCCTACAGAGTAATGCCCATGAGCATCTCATTATTGAGCCCCATGAATTTTCCCCACAATCAAAATGTGCTTAATTCCCCTGGCCTCACCCCATAACTCCCAACTGGATACCCAACCCTGTGGTGACAGCCCAGTTAATTCTGCTGCCATCATTAATTATTGGAGAAACACACCTGGCAAGAGTGAGTTTCACAGGCTAGAAGGGACATTACAACTTTAATAGAAGGAGACATCAAAAAGCATTTGCCCACAGCAAGGAATTCAACAATTGTGTTTAAATTTAATAAAACAAGTAATAAAGAGTTGAGCTGGAGTCAAAGTCTGTCACTGGCTCTCCCACAATATTATTTATGGCTCTATATAGGCCCAGCTCCATGACTTCAGCAGGCAGAAACCTTAATACCTTGTGACACAACTGGGCTGAGCCATCTAATATCACCCACAAATCCCTGAAAAACAAATACTCCTTCAAATAATTATGCTGTTCCAACATCATAACTTCCCAGGCAGTGATGAAATGTCCTGGTTTAGGGAAGACCACTGAAAAGCCTTGTCTGTATCCTGGGCTTCAAATCAAAAACCTTTAATATTAGGATCACACTCTGCACTGAACAAATGTCAGAGAAATAAACTTGACGGAACAATATATTTTTCATGCTCTAAAATGAATTTTAAAAAGGACCTAGAACAGGAAACTACAAAGTCTTTAACCTCCAGGGGGAAAAAAATCAAATACCACCCAGGTCACTAATAATCTAATGTCAACTGTTTCCATAAAAAATGGGCAATGATAAATAATCAAAGCATTTAGTGGGAGCTGTGGGGATCTGGGTTATTCTCAGTTATTCTGTGTTATTCTCTGTGCATGTTGATTAGATTTTTAAAGAAAAGGAAATGTTTCTCCCAGCCCTGTTTCCCTGTGGTTTTTAACCCAGAGCACGAAATCTCTCACTTTATTTTCTAGATCCTTCCAGATCCTCACCTCCCTCAGCCTGGCTGCCACGTTATCTTCCTGAGAAGGAAAACACCTCAGAGCAGCCAGTGCAAGGTGAACCTCTGAGCTGGACAGGTTTAGGACACAAGGCAGGTCTGGCTGATCCAAACTGTACAGAATTCCAGAATTCCAGATTCCTGCCTCCATGAGCTCCTGGCACTAAGCTGGCTCCTACAGTGCCCTTCCACTCACACACTCCTCTGATCACTGCTCTCGTTTGCATTGGCAGAAAAGGTACAAGAAATGTTTATCTCACTTAAATTATTTTAATTTCTTGCAGCAAACTACAAGAAAAGGGCCAGCCCCGAGCAGCTCACTCAGCAAACAAGTGAATGTCACAACTTGAACAATGTGCAGGCAGAGCTGTTTATTCCACCACTGCATCAATGCATTTATTACACTCCTGCATCCATCTCATGCTGCCCAATCCCTCTTTATATGAAATGCAGAGATTAGCACAGAGTTCTCTGTTCCAAGAGACACAAGATCACTTTTGCTGCACTTCATCAAATGTGAGAGAAGACAAAATCTCTTGTCCTTTGACCAGGCAGTCCAAACTCAGCATGAGGATAAAACCCCAGTGGCAGCAAACACACCGTGCCATCCCAGGACTGGAGAATCAGCTTTTCTTGCAAAAAAATACCAAAAAAAACCCCACCAAAACAAGAAAACGAAACCCCCCAAAACAAACAAACAAACAAAATCACACAAAAAACCTCACAAAAAACCCAAACAAACAAACAAAAAAACCAAAAACAAATCACCAACCCAAAAAAGTGGTATTAGCTAACCTGAAATAGCAATTTTAAAGCAAGGTCCCAGAATAGAGAAGAGTTGCTTTTATCATGATATAACCTATGGAAATTGTACCTGAAAATACAGAAAGATTTCATGCCCTGGAATACTTTTTGCATCTTACTTCCATGAAGTGTCACATCCAAGGCCATCTGCCTTCATCTTCCTGGGTGTAACACACTGTCCTAAAGGTAAAAAAAATTTAAAGATTTAAAGATCCCCTAGTATTTCTCTTGGCTTTTGTGTCCTTGTGGCAGAGCCGGAGCTGACCGTGCGGTGTTTTTACCACAAGCCGCTGCAACAGCTCCGGGCAGCCCTTGATCGGTGTTTGTGCAGTGTGGGGATCCTGTGGGGATTAAACAGACCCGGGGGGGTTAAACAGACCCAGGGTGGGTTAAACAGACCCAGGGGAGAATAAACACCCAGTTCAGCTCCCCCGGCCGTACTCCCTCACCCTTCGCGAACCGCCGGACTCGCTCCAGCTCCTCAGAGCCCTCTCCAGAGCCAGGGGGACTCGCTGTGGGGCTCAGCCGGGACGGGACGTGCAGCACAACCCCAACCCCACAAACCCGGCACCATTCAACACCGGCCCCACAAACCCGGCAGGATTTCGGGGCCAGGGGGACTCGCTGTGGCACTCAGCCGGGACGGGATGTACAGCACAGCACCGGCCCCACAGACCCGGCACCATTCAACACCGACCCCACAAGCCCGACCGGATTTTCCGCCTCAGCCGCGGCCGGCCCGGGCTCCGCTCCCC
>NW_005054500.1:81873-87979 GCF_000277835.1 Geospiza fortis | reverse complement strand
GGCTCCCGGAGCCGGTGAGGGGCGGGCACGGCCCCGGCTGGGGGAGCTGCCGGGCACGGAGCCGCTCCAGGGCTGGAGCCCGGCTGGGAGAACTGAGGGAGAGAATCCAGGGAGAGCTCAGAGCCCTGCCAGGGCCTGAAGGGGCTCCAGGAGAGCTGGAGAGGGACTGGGGACAAGGGATGGAGGGACAGGACACAGGGAATGGCTCCCACTGCCAGAGGGCAGGGCTGGATGGGATATTGGGAATTGGGAATTGTTCCCTGGCAGGGTGGGCAGGCCCTGGCACAGGTGCCCACCCTGGATCCCTGGCAGTGCCCAAGGCTGGGCTGGACAGTGGGGCTGGGAGCAGCCTGGGATGGTGAAAGGCTTTTTCCCCACTATCTCATTTAACCATACTCTCCTTCCATTTCAGCTCATTCCTCCTTGTTTTGACACTTCCTGCTGTTAAACAATCTTACCTACCTGTAAATAGTCTTACCTTTTCTTTCCTGTAAGTTCCTTTTAGATACTAGAAAGGGGGAAATTTACATTTTATTTTTTTAATGAAGAATTTTATTCAAGCATTACTGTAATCCACACAGATTTGCAAAGAATGCTGCTCAGATTTCACAGCTAATGTTCAGTGCTAGTTGGTTCTGTACATTTCCCCTGTGGATCTGAGTGTGTGCTGCTCTAATCCCTGCTTTGGCTTGATCACGACTCAGTTGTGATTTTACCCACCTGTTGTGGTTAAATCTGGTGTGATGTGGCTGTAACATCCCAAAGTATGTCCCATGATGCTGTGAGCAATCCTGTGAAACTGATTTTGTTTCTGTTTTTATTTGCAGTGCTGTCCCATGGCAGCTGCCCCAGCAGAGAGCTCCAGGAGCCATGGGAAGGGGCTGGAGTGGAGCCAGAGTCACAGCAGCTCTGCCTTGGACTATTCAGGAGACACCTTTGAGTCCTTCAGTGAGGAGGAGGAGGAGAGTGAAGCACCTGGATCCTGGTGTTCCACAGAGGCTTTGGAGGGGGCAGCTGTGTCAGAGGCTTTGGAAAGCTCAGCATCACTGGCAGGGCAAAGCGCTGCAGGTATGCAGAGCTCTCCCTGCTTGAGGCCTGCCTTCCACAGCTCCAGTCAGTGCAGTGGGGACTTGAATCAGGAAAAATAAACATGTGAAAACTGCATGAAGTGTCCTTGCTGTGCAAAGTGCCCACCAGATCCACGCTTCAGACAGCTCCACGGGAAGGACTTGGCCATGGAAATCCTTCCTTAGTAATCTTATGATGCTGAAATTCTGCTGGCACCTTAAAAAACAATTCTCCAAGCTACTTTTTACCATGTGTGAAAAGTAGCTGGGCCATAAAATAATTTTTCCGTGGGATAGTTCCATGATTTGAAATACTGAAGAGGGCTGAGCAGGACCTTAAAGCTGCAGCAGAAGAGGGATAAAGCAGAAGCTGAAATCTGTGGCCTCATCTGTGTATTGCTGTGGCTCAGGGCTTCTCCTCCCTAGCAGGGAGAACTGGCACATTCAAGTGGAGGATTATTTGCCTCCCACTTTGCTTTCCTCACAATGTGTGTTCAAAGTTGCCTTTTTTCCTTGCAGAGGAGGAGTTTGAAGCAGTGGATCCTGCAGCTGTGGAAAGAGCAGCCATAGGAAAATGGATTGATGCCATGGGAAAATGGATTGATCTGAAAAATAAAGACACTGGGATTAGGCCAGACAAATCTGTCATCAGAACTCCTGCTGGTGAGTTGGGTAACTTCAGCAGAGCCTGTAACTGTTTCTTTTGGAAGGAGATGTAAACTTGACTTAAATTTTATACACAGGCTATTAAGTTAAGCCAGGTAATTAGCCTGGCTTAATTAGCCAAGTAATTAAGTGCAAAGTTTCTCTTTTATGCTTTCTTGGAGAGCAGTTTGTCTCCCATATCACACATGGCTTTGATGCTCCCCCCATGTAGTGACCTTATGCTGGTGATGCATTTCCACAAAACCTGGAAAAGTACATTGAAAAATGTCCCCATGTTGGACATTTATTTGTTTGATTTCATTTAGGTTTTTTCCCTCCAGCTGTAGAGGTACAAGGAAATTTGGGCATTTTTCCCTCCAAAATAAACATGACCTCAGAATTTATTGTGTGAAACGGGTTTTCCACCTTGTTAATCAACAGTATTGATAATTAAATTATTTGTTTGCCCTGTTTTAGTTCCTTTCCCAAGCTGAGGGAGGCAGCAGGGCACCAATTTTGGCAGGAACAATGGAGCAGCTTTACCCAAATAATGATGGAGTGCAGGGAGGAGGAGGAGGAGAAGGGAAAGGAGGAAGGAAGGATCCATTTCCATGTACCAGTTACGCAAGGAACTGTGAGAGCAGATGGTGGGATGCAAGCCCTGCTAAAGTCTGTCAAAAAGTGGGTCAGAGATGCTATTTTTAATTAAGAAAAAAGAGCAAGAAAGCTGTAACTGAGCAAAAAATAATGGGAGCAGACGGGGAACCTTCCTCAGTCTACATGTAGATGGGAGGTGAGCACACTTGGAGTTTTGTAGGTCACTGTAGGACAGTGATCCTCCTGCCTGGGCCCTTCGTGGCGTGGGATTCGTGTACCAGCATCCTCAGAGACCCATCTGTCCTAAAGGAGCAGCACCTCAGGGCACTGCCAGGCTGCTCTGAGTTGCAGAGCTCCTTCCCCACGGTGTCAGTGCTGGGGGCTCCTGACTCATCTCCTGCATTCCTCTGCTCTGCAGTCAGGGGAGTGTGGAGCAGTTCATCCTGGCCTGCTCCTCCAGGAGAATCTTCCCAAAATACACCAGAGCCCTGTGACTGATTCCTGGAGACAGAGAACGGGACCTGGTGGGTTCAGAGGCACTGAAGGGAGGATGAGCCACAGCTGAAGAGGGTTTTATTCATAGAAGCCCTTGCAGATCCCTGCAGCTCCTCACCAGGGAATGCTGTGCCTTTGGCTGGGGGATGCTGATGGCAGGGAGAGTCAGAGAGAGCACTGAGGCTGGAGCAGCAGGTCCTGTTCCATGACCTTGGGCAGATGGATGCAGAGCTGGCATGTCCTTGCTGCTCCTGTCACTTGTCCCTGTGGCAGCCTCAGGTACATTGGTGCTTCCAATGATCCATGTGAAGAACACAAAATATGGTTCATGCTTTTATTTGATGCAAACATAGCATACCCAGCCATGCTATCCCCAAATCAATCATAATTAGCCATGCACTGCATTTTTTTATTGCAGAATATTTCCATGAAATAAGCACAGCAACTTTTGTCTTCTGATATCTATAAATGCTTCTCTTGGACTTAATCCTTCAGCACTTGGTATCCCCCAACTCTTGTATTGTTTTAGCAGCTTGGAGATGTTTTTTTAGTGCAGCAGATGAGCTCACCTGGAAGTGGATTGCTGCACTGTGAGTCCCCTCAGAACACTCAGCTCAGTGAATCACTGAGCACACAGGGTACTCTGAATTGGGGTTTGTTTTATTGCCTCAAGACTTCCCTTCTCATCTTACTGCTAATAGGGTTAAATGTGATGGGGGAAGCAAAAGGTTCTGGTTTGCCTGTAGGAACACTCTGGAATGTCATTTTTATTTTTCATGGTTTTCTTTGTGGGCTGAAAGAAGGAAAACACACTGGCCTCAGGTGAAGTGAGAAATTTTCATCAGAGTTCTTTGTCCCTGCACCCCAGTGTGGTAGCATGAGCTGTTATTAGGCAAATGCATCACAACGTGAGTGTAAATCCTCAGTTCCACAGAGATTGCTCCATGTTAGTCATCTTTAAAATGTACTCAGGAAAAGGCAATTCTTCAGCTTGGCTGTATCTGAGAATTCAGGTGGGGCTCTTTAACCCCCTGGCTGGTGCTGTGCTCACAAGCTGCCTCTCACTTTTGTGTCTCCATGAAATGCTTTGCCTGTTTTTCTGCACTGTTCCTGTAATTGCTCCCTGGAGGGTGGGGATGCCCTGGCAGAGGCTGCCCAGAGAAGCTGGAGCTGCCCCATCCCTGGGATGTCCAATGCCAGGTTGGACAGGGCTTGGAGCAGCCTGGGACAGTGGGATGTGTCCCAGTGTGGCACTGGATGGGCTTTAAGGTCCTTCCAACCCAGGCTGCTGTGTGACTCTGGGATGATTCACTGTGCTGGAGGAGTTTTACTCACTTTAAATTCCTACTTGTGATGAACAGCCTGACATTTCAGCCTGTTTCTCTGTCCTGTGTTACCTGCAGGGGTCTTTCTCGTGTTCTTTGCTGGCCAGGCTGTCAACATGTTCATCTGAACTGTAAAATCAATCTAGGTTGTTATGAAGACACAATCTGGAGCTGCAGATGTAAAACCTTACTGAAGAGCAGTTATTGATTATTGCCTTTCACAATTTCTTTTTACCTTCTTTAAAACAGAATATTGGTAGGGAATAATAACAACAAAATGCTTGCCAATTTTCCTATTAAATCAAAGTTAGACATCAAAGGAAAAGGAAACTCATAAATATTTTCTTCTTTTACTCCCTCCTGGTGGATTTCAAATGTCACACTTAAGGCTGGAGTTAGAGCCTACATAGATCACTGAAAAAACCTACAAAACCTACACAGGTCACTGAGTTCCACCCCCCTCAGCAGGGTTTGGGCTGCAGACATGAGGATTAGCTGGTCTCTCCTGGGCTGCTGGAATCACAGCAGCTTCCTGCACTTTGTGGGGCTTTGGTGCCTAAATGTTGCACATTTGGTGACCTTCCTGATGCTGTGCTGCTGTCACTTGGGCTGCTCTTGTCACCTGCTCTGCCTTAACTCCTCTGCAGTGAAGAGAGAGAACACTGGATTTGGAGTGACAAACATCAGGAAAATGTCCTTGTGGAGCAGCCATTGGCACTGGCAGGGATTCTGTGCACTGCCCTTAGATCTGCCAGCCCAGCTGGAGAAGGAGCATTGCAGCAGGTCTGGATGACACATGGAAAAGAGGGAATCTGTGAGAGACATGGAATAAACCCAACCCCAGAGCAAGAGCTGAGATCCCCTGGGCAGGTGAACCTCCCACACCTGGGGGAGATCGGAATGTGCAAATACTTCAGTTAAAAGACAAACTTTCCTCAACATTTTTGGGGTTTCTTTCAGAAAAATTCTAGTCCTTGATCCCTAATTTATATTCTTTCTGAACTTCCTGTTAAGCGTGAGTTAATATGAAGGAATAACTCCAGCACTGAGTCGTGCAGTGAGGTTTAAAAATTGCTGTTCCCTTTGCCAGTGTTTCTTCTGAAGTCTGGAGGTGCAGATGAGCAGATGGGTGGGTGTGTGGCAGCACAGGATTTATGCATTATTAGAAACCAATTCTTAATAAAATTGCACTTGTGGATGTCAGAAGAACCTTAAGTGAGTTATTCAGGCTGGTATTAAACTGTCACTAAATGCTCAGTGGACCTGATGTGTTTTACTTCTCCCTTTGAGTACTCAAATGCTTTTGTTCTGGGTTTTTTCCCCCCTCACAATGGTAACTTTTTAATCTTTTTATTCATTCTATGTTCAGCATAAGTGAACCTGCCAGGAATATTTTATTAGTGTGATTAAACCCAGTAGTGGCACATGATTTCCACTTTTTTACACAGTTCTTGTAAGGAAAATCACCTGATGACTGAAATGGAGGTTTCCACTCAGATATTTATGATGCTCCCTCAGATTTTTTTAAAATTAAATTTCATTTTAAGGTGTTGCTAATTCTTATTTATGTGTCTATAAATTGTCCTTCCTTTTAATCATTTTGATACATCATCTTCTTAGGAGGAGTAAATTGCTCTGTGATGCTCAATTCTGAACTTAAACATATTTTCCATGTTGTCAATGAAGCCACAAAATTCCTGCTTTTAGTTTTAATTATGGATTCCCTTATCCTTTAGAAACACTGGATTTCTGAGGAGATGCTCAGTTTCTTTGCAGAATTCCACAGCTGTGTCCTGTGCACTCAGGACTAAATAAATCCCAGGGAGTTTGGGGGAAGTTTTATATTCCAGTTGTTCAGTATTCTGAGGATTTCTGTTGTGGGACTGGAATGCCAAGTGCCTGTCTGGAAATTGAATTTAATCCTGAAAAGACAGAATGTGGAGGGGTTGTTCAAATGATACAATCCAAGCTCCCAGC